>NW_028124730.1:0-88331 GCF_965194825.1 Balaenoptera physalus
ATAGGTTTTAAGATTATTACTGGTCAGATATATTCTTGTGCGGTGAATCGGGCGTGTTGAGTCCAGTTCTCTGAGCAAGGAGTAGGTCTTGTCTATTCCATATTGGGTTTATGGAACGGTATCTGAGCTAATTTGAAACTCTTGTTTTATGTATCACCCCACCTCACCTTTCCCGTTAAGCAGCCATAGTGTGTTTTCTGCATGTGTGACTCTGTTCTGTTTTGTAATTCAGTTCAAGTGTAACGGTTTTTACATTCGCTCTATAAGTGACACCTTATGAGAAGTGTCCTTTTCTGTGTGACTTATTTCACTTAGAATCGTCTTACCTAAATCCACTCATCATGCTGCTACTAGCCTTATGACATTGATTTCATGGCTGAGTGATATTCCATTGTACATAAGGACCACAACTTTTTTATCCATTTTTCGCTTTCCTGGGATATTTAAGGTGGAAGGAAGTGGAGGTCCTTGTCAACAGAGCAGCCCTAAACTTTGGGGTGCTTGTGTCTTGCTGATTTTCAATTTTCCGCTTTATCCCCCCATGCGTGGAAGTGCCCTATGCTCTCTAAGCTGTGTTTTTTAGATGTTTCAGGACACACCGTACACTTCTCCAGAGTGGCTGTTGGCAATTTACATCCCGCCCATCAGTGTAGCAAGGCTCCCATTTCTCCATGGCCTGTCCTGCATTTCTGGTTTTGACACTTTTTTCAGCATGGCCCTTTTGACCGATGGGAAGCGAGACTTCTTTGTCGCGCTGATTTGCCTTTCCAGGTTGCTTGGTTGGCCAAAAAGGGCGTATGCGTTTTTTCCTGAATATATTCAGGAAAAACGCATACGCCCTTTTTGGCCAAGGGCATCATTGTCAACGTTTTGCCGCTTTTCATGTGCTTTAAAGGCGATTCGAATCTACCTCCTGAAATCTGTTTCCTGCAATTCTGCCTTGATTTCAAATCCTCTTCTTTGCCTTCCCTCAATATATTTGTGGACGAGAGTTATCATTTATAACTCTGCAGGTTTGTGAATTGCAGTGCCCTGAAGCTCCATTTTACAAGTCGCTTTTTTGGGAGCCGGCCGCAAAAGCGCCGGATGGCTTCAGGCCCTGTTCTGGTTCCGGGGGGCAGGCTGAGCCTGTGGTTAATTCTTCTTCCTGATGGGAAAATAGAGTGACCTGTGCCTGTCCCAACACCAAGAGCTAGTCTCTCATTGGTTCCCCGTCATCCCGTTCATCCTCAGGACAAATTGCAACCTGTACGGAACAGGAGGTTAAAGGTGCTGATGCTCCAAGTAGGGAGATTGCTAGTAAAGTGGCTGGAATGGCGAACCCGAGCACAAGGAGATGAGAAATGAGGTGCGTTTTAGAAACCTTTCCCCATCACACGGTGTACCATCTTCTGGGTTTCTCATGCATGTTTTCGATGTAGGAAGATGCCCTTGAACCTGGAGATTTGGGACCCATGCGATGGGTAGCACGCAGTATTACTTTAAAGGGTCTGCGTTTGCTCACCCAACCTCACCAAACCTCTCAGCCCCAAGAGTGTCCACCCTTATGTCTCATCCAGCTGTGGGTCTAGATATGGTCAATCCAGGTTGCATCACAGCCCCTGAACGAATTGTGTAAGAATTTCTCTCTCTTTCCCTGTCTTTGTTTCATGGGTTTTTAAAAGTAATTTCTTTTTATAATGGGGTTTAGCTGCTTTTCACGGCTGTGTTTAGGCCGCTTTACACCCACTTGACACACTAACAGAGAGCTATCAATACATAGGTTTTAAGATTATTACTGGTCAGATATATTCTTGTGCGGTGAATCGGGCGTGTTGAGTCCAGTTCTCTGAGCAAGGAGTAGGTCTTGTCTATTCCATATTGGGTTTATGGAACGGTATCTGAGCTAATTTGAAACTCTTGTTTTATGTATCACCCCACCTCACCTTTCCCGTTAAGCAGCCATAGTGTGTTTTCTGCATGTGTGACTCTGTTCTGTTTTGTAATTCAGTTCAAGTGTAACGGTTTTTACATTCGCTCTATAAGTGACACCTTATGAGAAGTGTCCTTTTCTGTGTGACTTATTTCACTTAGAATCGTCTTACCTAAATCCACTCATCATGCTGCTACTAGCCTTATGACATTGATTTCATGGCTGAGTGATATTCCATTGTACATAAGGACCACAACTTTTTTATCCATTTTTCGCTTTCCTGGGATATTTAAGGTGGAAGGAAGTGGAGGTCCTTGTCAACAGAGCAGCCCTAAACTTTGGGGTGCTTGTGTCTTGCTGATTTTCAATTTTCCCGCTTTATCCCCCCATGCGTGGAAGTGCCCTAGGCTCTCTAAGCTGTGTTTTTTAGATGTTTCAGGACACACCGTACACTTCTCCAGAGTGGCTGTTGGCAATTTACATCCCGCCCATCAGTGTAGCAAGGCTCCCATTTCTCCATGGCCTGTCCTGCATTTCTGGTTTTGACACTTTTTTCAGCATGGCCCTTTTGACCGATGGGAAGCGAGACTTCTTTGTCGCGCTGATTTGCCTTTCCAGGTTGCTTGGTTGGCCAAAAAGGGCGTATGCGTTTTTTCCTGAATATATTCAGGAAAAAACGCATACGCCCTTTTTGGCCAAGGGCATCATTGTCAACGTTTTGCCGCTTTTCATGTGCTTTAAAGGCGATTCGAATCTACCTCCTGAAATCTGTTTCCTGCAATTCTGCCTTGATTTCAAATCCTCTTCTTTGCCTTCCCTCAATATATTTGTGGACGAGAGTTATCATTTATAACTCTGCAGGTTTGTGAATTGCAGTGCCCTGAAGCTCCATTTTACAAGTCGCTTTTTTGGGAGCCGGCCGCAAAAGCGCAGGATGGCTTCAGGCCCTGTTCTGGTTCCGGGGGGCAGGCTGAGCCTGTGGTTAATTCTTCTTCCTGATGGGAAAATAGAGTGACCTGTGCCTGTCCCAACACCAAGAGCTAGTCTCTCATTGGTTCCCCGTCATCCCGTTCATCCTCAGGACAAATTGCAACCTGTACGGAACAGGAGGTTAAAGGTGCTGATGCTCCAAGTAGGGAGATTGCTAGTAAAGTGGCTGGAATGGCGAACCCGAGCACAAGGAGATGAGAAATGAGGTGCGTTTTAGAAACCTTTCCCCATCACACGGTGTACCATCTTCTGGGTTTCTCATGCATGTTTTCGATGTAGGAAGATGCCCTTGAACCTGGAGATTTGGGACCCATGCGATGGGTAGCACGCAGTATTACTTTAAAGGGTCTGCGTTTGCTCACCCAACCTCACCAAACCTCTCAGCCCCAAGAGTGTCCACCCTTATGTCTCATCCAGCTGTGGGTCTAGATATGGTCAATCCAGGTTGCATCACAGCCCCTGAACGAATTGTGTAAGAATTTCTCTCTCTTTCCCTGTCTTTGTTTCATGGGTTTTTAAAAGTAATTTCTTTTTATAATGGGGTTTAGCTGCTTTTCACGGCTGTGTTTAGGCCGCTTTACACCCACTTGACACACTAACAGAGAGCTATCAATACATAGGTTTTAAGATTATTACTGGTCAGATATATTCTTGTGCGGTGAATCGGGCGTGTTGAGTCCAGTTCTCTGAGCAAGGAGTAGGTCTTGTCTATTCCATATTGGGTTTATGGAACGGTATCTGAGCTAATTTGAAACTCTTGTTTTATGTATCACCCCACCTCACCTTTCCCGTTAAGCAGCCATAGTGTGTTTTCTGCATGTGTGACTCTGTTCTGTTTTGTAATTCAGTTCAAGTGTAACGGTTTTTACATTCGCTCTATAAGTGACACCTTATGAGAAGTGTCCTTTTCTGTGTGACTTATTTCACTTAGAATCGTCTTACCTAAATCCACTCATCATGCTGCTACTAGCCTTATGACATTGATTTCATGGCTGAGTGATATTCCATTGTACATAAGGACCACAACTTTTTTATCCATTTTTCGCTTTCCTGGGATATTTAAGGTGGAAGGAAGTGGAGGTCCTTGTCAACAGAGCAGCCCTAAACTTTGGGGTGCTTGTGTCTTGCTGATTTTCAATTTTCCCGCTTTATCCCCCCATGCGTGGAAGTGCCCTAGGCTCTCTAAGCTGTGTTTTTTAGATGTTTCAGGACACACCGTACACTTCTCCAGAGTGGCTGTTGGCAATTTACATCCCGCCCATCAGTGTAGCAAGGCTCCCATTTCTCCATGGCCTGTCCTGCATTTCTGGTTTTGACACTTTTTTCAGCATGGCCCTTTTGACCGATGGGAAGCGAGACTTCTTTGTCGCGCTGATTTGCCTTTCCAGGTTGCTTGGTTGGCCAAAAAGGGCGTATGCGTTTTTTCCTGAATATATTCAGGAAAAAACGCATACGCCCTTTTTGGCCAAGGGCATCATTGTCAACGTTTTGCCGCTTTTCATGTGCTTTAAAGGCGATTCGAATCTACCTCCTGAAATCTGTTTCCTGCAATTCTGCCTTGATTTCAAATCCTCTTCTTTGCCTTCCCTCAATATATTTGTGGACGAGAGTTATCATTTATAACTCTGCAGGTTTGTGAATTGCAGTGCCCTGAAGCTCCATTTTACAAGTCGCTTTTTTGGGAGCCGGCCGCAAAAGCGCAGGATGGCTTCAGGCCCTGTTCTGGTTCCGGGGGGCAGGCTGAGCCTGTGGTTAATTCTTCTTCCTGATGGGAAAATAGAGTGACCTGTGCCTGTCCCAACACCAAGAGCTAGTCTCTCATTGGTTCCCCGTCATCCCGTTCATCCTCAGGACAAATTGCAACCTGTACGGAACAGGAGGTTAAAGGTGCTGATGCTCCAAGTAGGGAGATTGCTAGTAAAGTGGCTGGAATGGCGAACCCGAGCACAAGGAGATGAGAAATGAGGTGCGTTTTAGAAACCTTTCCCCATCACACGGTGTACCATCTTCTGGGTTTCTCATGCATGTTTTCGATGTAGGAAGATGCTCTTGAACCTGGAGATTTGGGACCCATGCGATGGGTAGCACGCAGTATTACTTTAAAGGGTCTGCGTTTGCTCACCCAACCTCACCAAACCTCTCAGCCCCAAGAGTGTCCACCCTTATGTCTCATCCAGCTGTGGGTCTAGATATGGTCAATCCAGGTTGCATCACAGCCCCTGAACGAATTGTGTAAGAATTTCTCTCTCTTTCCCTGTCTTTGTTTCATGGGTTTTTAAAAGTAATTTCTTTTTATAATGGGGTTTAGCTGCTTTTCACGGCTGTGTTTAGGCCGCTTTACACCCACTTGACACACTAACAGAGAGCTATCAATACATAGGTTTTAAGATTATTACTGGTCAGATATATTCTTGTGCGGTGAATCGGGCGTGTTGAGTCCAGTTCTCTGAGCAAGGAGTAGGTCTTGTCTATTCCATATTGGGTTTATGGAACGGTATCTGAGCTAATTTGAAACTCTTGTTTTATGTATCACCCCACCTCACCTTTCCCGTTAAGCAGCCATAGTGTGTTTTCTGCATGTGTGACTCTGTTCTGTTTTGTAATTCAGTTCAAGTGTAACGGTTTTTACATTCGCTCTATAAGTGACACCTTATGAGAAGTGTCCTTTTCTGTGTGACTTATTTCACTTAGAATCGTCTTACCTAAATCCACTCATCATGCTGCTACTAGCCTTATGACATTGATTTCATGGCTGAGTGATATTCCATTGTACATAAGGACCACAACTTTTTTATCCATTTTTCGCTTTCCTGGGATATTTAAGGTGGAAGGAAGTGGAGGTCCTTGTCAACAGAGCAGCCCTAAACTTTGGGGTGCTTGTGTCTTGCTGATTTTCAATTTTCCCGCTTTATCCCCCCATGCGTGGAAGTGCCCTATGCTCTCTAAGCTGTGTTTTTTAGATGTTTCAGGACACACCGTACACTTCTCCAGAGTGGCTGTTGGCAATTTACATCCCGCCCATCAGTGTAGCAAGGCTCCCATTTCTCCATGGCCTGTCCTGCATTTCTGGTTTTGACACTTTTTTCAGCATGGCCCTTTTGACCGATGGGAAGCGAGACTTCTTTGTCGCGCTGATTTGCCTTTCCAGGTTGCTTGGTTGGCCAAAAAGGGCGTATGCGTTTTTTCCTGAATATATTCAGGAAAAAACGCATACGCCCTTTTTGGCCAAGGGCATCATTGTCAACGTTTTGCCGCTTTTCATGTGCTTTAAAGGCGATTCGAATCTACCTCCTGAAATCTGTTTCCTGCAATTCTGCCTTGATTTCAAATCCTCTTCTTTGCCTTCCCTCAATATATTTGTGGACGAGAGTTATCATTTATAACTCTGCAGGTTTGTGAATTGCAGTGCCCTGAAGCTCCATTTTACAAGTCGCTTTTTTGGGAGCCGGCCGCAAAAGCGCAGGATGGCTTCAGGCCCTGTTCTGGTTCCGGGGGGCAGGCTGAGCCTGTGGTTAATTCTTCTTCCTGATGGGAAAATAGAGTGACCTGTGCCTGTCCCAACACCAAGAGCTAGTCTCTCATTGGTTCCCCGTCATCCCGTTCATCCTCAGGACAAATTGCAACCTGTACGGAACAGGAGGTTAAAGGTGCTGATGCTCCAAGTAGGGAGATTGCTAGTAAAGTGGCTGGAATGGCGAACCCGAGCACAAGGAGATGAGAAATGAGGTGCGTTTTAGAAACCTTTCCCCATCACACGGTGTACCATCTTCTGGGTTTCTCATGCATGTTTTCGATGTAGGAAGATGCCCTTGAACCTGGAGATTTGGGACCCATGCGATGGGTAGCACGCAGTATTACTTTAAAGGGTCTGCGTTTGCTCACCCAACCTCACCAAACCTCTCAGCCCCAAGAGTGTCCACCCTTATGTCTCATCCAGCTGTGGGTCTAGATATGGTCAATCCAGGTTGCATCACAGCCCCTGAACGAATTGTGTAAGAATTTCTCTCTCTTTCCCTGTCTTTGTTTCATGGGTTTTTAAAAGTAATTTCTTTTTATAATGGGGTTTAGCTGCTTTTCACGGCTGTGTTTAGGCCGCTTTACACCCACTTGACACACTAACAGAGAGCTATCAATACATAGGTTTTAAGATTATTACTGGTCAGATATATTCTTGTGCGGTGAATCGGGCGTGTTGAGTCCAGTTCTCTGAGCAAGGAGTAGGTCTTGTCTATTCCATATTGGGTTTATGGAACGGTATCTGAGCTAATTTGAAACTCTTGTTTTATGTATCACCCCACCTCACCTTTCCCGTTAAGCAGCCATAGTGTGTTTTCTGCATGTGTGACTCTGTTCTGTTTTGTAATTCAGTTCAAGTGTAACGGTTTTTACATTCGCTCTATAAGTGACACCTTATGAGAAGTGTCCTTTTCTGTGTGACTTATTTCACTTAGAATCGTCTTACCTAAATCCACTCATCATGCTGCTACTAGCCTTATGACATTGATTTCATGGCTGAGTGATATTCCATTGTACATAAGGACCACAACTTTTTTATCCATTTTTCGCTTTCCTGGGATATTTAAGGTGGAAGGAAGTGGAGGTCCTTGTCAACAGAGCAGCCCTAAACTTTGGGGTGCTTGTGTCTTGCTGATTTTCAATTTTCCCGCTTTATCCCCCCATGCGTGGAAGTGCCCTATGCTCTCTAAGCTGTGTTTTTTAGATGTTTCAGGACACACCGTACACTTCTCCAGAGTGGCTGTTGGCAATTTACATCCCGCCCATCAGTGTAGCAAGGCTCCCATTTCTCCATGGCCTGTCCTGCATTTCTGGTTTTGACACTTTTTTCAGCATGGCCCTTTTGACCGATGGGAAGCGAGACTTCTTTGTCGCGCTGATTTGCCTTTCCAGGTTGCTTGGTTGGCCAAAAAGGGCGTATGCGTTTTTTCCTGAATATATTCAGGAAAAAACGCATACGCCCTTTTTGGCCAAGGGCATCATTGTCAACGTTTTGCCGCTTTTCATGTGCTTTAAAGGCGATTCGAATCTACCTCCTGAAATCTGTTTCCTGCAATTCTGCCTTGATTTCAAATCCTCTTCTTTGCCTTCCCTCAATATATTTGTGGACGAGAGTTATCATTTATAACTCTGCAGGTTTGTGAATTGCAGTGCCCTGAAGCTCCATTTTACAAGTCGCTTTTTTGGGAGCCGGCCGCAAAAGCGCCGGATGGCTTCAGGCCCTGTTCTGGTTCCGGGGGGCAGGCTGAGCCTGTGGTTAATTCTTCTTCATGATGGGAAAATAGAGTGACCTGTGCCTGTCCCAACACCAAGAGCTAGTCTCTCATTGGTTCCCCGTCTTCCCGTTCATCCTCAGGACAAATTGCAACCTGTACGGAACAGGAGGTTAAAGGTGCTGATGCTCCAAGTAGGGAGATTGCTAGTAAAGTGGCTGGAATGGCGAACCCGAGCACAAGGAGATGAGAAATGAGGTGCGTTTTAGAAACCTTTCCCCATCACACGGTGTACCATCTTCTGGGTTTCTCATGCATGTTTTCGATGTAGGAAGATGCCCTTGAACCTGGAGATTTGGGACCCATGCGATGGGTAGCACGCAGTATTACTTTAAAGGGTCTGCGTTTGCTCACCCAACCTCACCAAACCTCTCAGCCCCAAGAGTGTCCACCCTTATGTCTCATCCAGCTGTGGGTCTAGATATGGTCAATCCAGGTTGCATCACAGCCCCTGAACGAATTGTGTAAGAATTTCTCTCTCTTTCCCTGTCTTTGTTTCATGGGTTTTTAAAAGTAATTTCTTTTTATAATGGGGTTTAGCTGCTTTTCACGGCTGTGTTTAGGCCGCTTTACACCCACTTGACACACTAACAGAGAGCTATCAATACATAGGTTTTAAGATTATTACTGGTCAGATATATTCTTGTGCGGTGAATCGGGCGTGTTGAGTCCAGTTCTCTGAGCAAGGAGTAGGTCTTGTCTATTCCATATTGGGTTTATGGAACGGTATCTGAGCTAATTTGAAACTCTTGTTTTATGTATCACCCCACCTCACCTTTCCCGTTAAGCAGCCATAGTGTGTTTTCTGCATGTGTGACTCTGTTCTGTTTTGTAATTCAGTTCAAGTGTAACGGTTTTTACATTCGCTCTATAAGTGACACCTTATGAGAAGTGTCCTTTTCTGTGTGACTTATTTCACTTAGAATCGTCTTACCTAAATCCACTCATCATGCTGCTACTAGCCTTATGACATTGATTTCATGGCTGAGTGATATTCCATTGTACATAAGGACCACAACTTTTTTATCCATTTTTCGCTTTCCTGGGATATTTAAGGTGGAAGGAAGTGGAGGTCCTTGTCAACAGAGCAGCCCTAAACTTTGGGGTGCTTGTGTCTTGCTGATTTTCAATTTTCCCGCTTTATCCCCCCATGCGTGGAAGTGCCCTATGCTCTCTAAGCTGTGTTTTTTAGATGTTTCAGGACACACCGTACACTTCTCCAGAGTGGCTGTTGGCAATTTACATCCCGCCCATCAGTGTAGCAAGGCTCCCATTTCTCCATGGCCTGTCCTGCATTTCTGGTTTTGACACTTTTTTCAGCATGGCCCTTTTGACCGATGGGAAGCGAGACTTCTTTGTCGCGCTGATTTGCCTTTCCAGGTTGCTTGGTTGGCCAAAAAGGGCGTATGCGTTTTTTCCTGAATATATTCAGGAAAAAACGCATACGCCCTTTTTGGCCAAGGGCATCATTGTCAACGTTTTGCCGCTTTTCATGTGCTTTAAAGGCGATTCGAATCTACCTCCTGAAATCTGTTTCCTGCAATTCTGCCTTGATTTCAAATCCTCTTCTTTGCCTTCCCTCAATATATTTGTGGACGAGAGTTATCATTTATAACTCTGCAGGTTTGTGAATTGCAGTGCCCTGAAGCTCCATTTTACAAGTCGCTTTTTTGGGAGCCGGCCGCAAAAGCGCCGGATGGCTTCAGGCCCTGTTCTGGTTCCGGGGGGCAGGCTGAGCCTGTGGTTAATTCTTCTTCCTGATGGGAAAATAGAGTGACCTGTGCCTGTCCCAACACCAAGAGCTAGTCTCTCATTGGTTCCCCGTCTTCCCGTTCATCCTCAGGACAAATTGCAACCTGTACGGAACAGGAGGTTAAAGGTGCTGATGCTCCAAGTAGGGAGATTGCTAGTAAAGTGGCTGGAATGGCGAACCCGAGCACAAGGAGATGAGAAATGAGGTGCGTTTTAGAAACCTTTCCCCATCACATGGTGTACCATCTTCTGGGTTTCTCATGCATGTTTTCGATGTAGGAAGATGCCCTTGAACCTGGAGATTTGGGACCCATGCGATGGGTAGCACGCAGTATTACTTTAAAGGGTCTGCGTTTGCTCACCCAACCTCACCAAACCTCTCAGCCCCAAGAGTGTCCACCCTTATGTCTCATCCAGCTGTGGGTCTAGATATGGTCAATCCAGGTTGCATCACAGCCCCTGAACGAATTGTGTAAGAATTTCTCTCTCTTTCCCTGTCTTTGTTTCATGGGTTTTTAAAAGTAATTTCTTTTTATAATGGGGTTTAGCTGCTTTTCACGGCTGTGTTTAGGCCGCTTTACACCCACTTGACACACTAACAGAGAGCTATCAATACATAGGTTTTAAGATTATTACTGGTCAGATATATTCTTGTGCGGTGAATCGGGCGTGTTGAGTCCAGTTCTCTGAGCAAGGAGTAGGTCTTGTCTATTCCATATTGGGTTTATGGAACGGTATCTGAGCTAATTTGAAACTCTTGTTTTATGTATCACCCCACCTCACCTTTCCCGTTAAGCAGCCATAGTGTGTTTTCTGCATGTGTGACTCTGTTCTGTTTTGTAATTCAGTTCAAGTGTAACGGTTTTTACATTCGCTCTATAAGTGACACCTTATGAGAAGTGTCCTTTTCTGTGTGACTTATTTCACTTAGAATCGTCTTACCTAAATCCACTCATCATGCTGCTACTAGCCTTATGACATTGATTTCATGGCTGAGTGATATTCCATTGTACATAAGGACCACAACTTTTTTATCCATTTTTCGCTTTCCTGGGATATTTAAGGTGGAAGGAAGTGGAGGTCCTTGTCAACAGAGCAGCCCTAAACTTTGGGGTGCTTGTGTCTTGCTGATTTTCAATTTTCCCGCTTTATCCCCCCATGCGTGGAAGTGCCCTATGCTCTCTAAGCTGTGTTTTTTAGATGTTTCAGGACACACCGTACACTTCTCCAGAGTGGCTGTTGGCAATTTACATCCCGCCCATCAGTGTAGCAAGGCTCCCATTTCTCCATGGCCTGTCCTGCATTTCTGGTTTTGACACTTTTTTCAGCATGGCCCTTTTGACCGATGGGAAGCGAGACTTCTTTGTCGCGCTGATTTGCCTTTCCAGGTTGCTTGGTTGGCCAAAAAGGGCGTATGCGTTTTTTCCTGAATATATTCAGGAAAAAACGCATACGCCCTTTTTGGCCAAGGGCATCATTGTCAACGTTTTGCCGCTTTTCATGTGCTTTAAAGGCGATTCGAATCTACCTCCTGAAATCTGTTTCTTGCAATTCTGCCTTGATTTCAAATCCTCTTCTTTGCCTTCCCTCAATATATTTGTGGACGAGAGTTATCATTTATAACTCTGCAGGTTTGTGAATTGCAGTGCCCTGAAGCTCCATTTTACAAGTCGCTTTTTTGGGAGCCGGCCGCAAAAGCGCAGGATGGCTTCAGGCCCTGTTCTGGTTCCGGGGGGCAGGCTGAGCCTGTGGTTAATTCTTCTTCCTGATGGGAAAATAGAGTGACCTGTGCCTGTCCCAACACCAAGAGCTAGTCTCTCATTGGTTCCCCGTCTTCCCGTTCATCCTCAGGACAAATTGCAACCTGTACGGAACAGGAGGTTAAAGGTGCTGATGCTCCAAGTAGGGAGATTGCTAGTAAAGTGGCTGGAATGGCGAACCCGAGCACAAGGAGATGAGAAATGAGGTGCGTTTTAGAAACCTTTCCCCATCACACGGTGTACCATCTTCTGGGTTTCTCATGCATGTTTTCGATGTAGGAAGATGCCCTTGAACCTGGAGATTTGGGACCCATGCGATGGGTAGCACGCAGTATTACTTTAAAGGGTCTGCGTTTGCTCACCCAACCTCACCAAACCTCTCAGCCCCAAGAGTGTCCACCCTTATGTCTCATCCAGCTGTGGGTCTAGATATGGTCAATCCAGGTTGCATCACAGCCCCTGAACGAATTGTGTAAGAATTTCTCTCTCTTTCCCTGTCTTTGTTTCATGGGTTTTTAAAAGTAATTTCTTTTTATAATGGGGTTTAGCTGCTTTTCACGGCTGTGTTTAGGCCGCTTTACACCCACTTGACACACTAACAGAGAGCTATCAATACATAGGTTTTAAGATTATTACTGGTCAGATATATTCTTGTGCGGTGAATCGGGCGTGTTGAGTCCAGTTCTCTGAGCAAGGAGTAGGTCTTGTCTATTCCATATTGGGTTTATGGAACGGTATCTGAGCTAATTTGAAACTCTTGTTTTATGTATCACCCCACCTCACCTTTCCCGTTAAGCAGCCATAGTGTGTTTTCTGCATGTGGGACTCTGTTCTGTTTTGTAATTCAGTTCAAGTGTAACGGTTTTTACATTCGCTCTATAAGTGACACCTTATGAGAAGTGTCCTTTTCTGTGTGACTTATTTCACTTAGAATCGTCTTACCTAAATCCACTCATCATGCTGCTACTAGCCTTATGACATTGATTTCATGGCTGAGTGATATTCCATTGTACATAAGGACCACAACTTTTTTATCCATTTTTCGCTTTCCTGGGATATTTAAGGTGGAAGGAAGTGGAGGTCCTTGTCAACAGAGCAGCCCTAAACTTTGGGGTGCTTGTGTCTTGCTGATTTTCAATTTTCCCGCTTTATCCCCCCATGCGTGGAAGTGCCCTAGGCTCTCTAAGCTGTGTTTTTTAGATGTTTCAGGACACACCGTACACTTCTCCAGAGTGGCTGTTGGCAATTTACATCCCGCCCATCAGTGTAGCAAGGCTCCCATTTCTCCATGGCCTGTCCTGCATTTCTGGTTTTGACACTTTTTTCAGCATGGCCCTTTTGACCGATGGGAAGCGAGACTTCTTTGTCGCGCTGATTTGCCTTTCCAGGTTGCTTGGTTGGCCAAAAAGGGCGTATGCGTTTTTTCCTGAATATATTCAGGAAAAAACGCATACGCCCTTTTTGGCCAAGGGCATCATTGTCAACGTTTTGCCGCTTTTCATGTGCTTTAAAGGCGATTCGAATCTACCTCCTGAAATCTGTTTCCTGCAATTCTGCCTTGATTTCAAATCCTCTTCTTTGCCTTCCCTCAATATATTTGTGGACGAGAGTTATCATTTATAACTCTGCAGGTTTGTGAATTGCAGTGCCCTGAAGCTCCATTTTACAAGTCGCTTTTTTGGGAGCCGGCCGCAAAAGCGCCGGATGGCTTCAGGCCCTGTTCTGGTTCCGGGGGGCAGGCTGAGCCTGTGGTTAATTCTTCTTCCTGATGGGAAAATAGAGTGACCTGTGCCTGTCCCAACACCAAGAGCTAGTCTCTCATTGGTTCCCCGTCTTCCCGTTCATCCTCAGGACAAATTGCAACCTGTACGGAACAGGAGGTTAAAGGTGCTGATGCTCCAAGTAGGGAGATTGCTAGTAAAGTGGCTGGAATGGCGAACCCGAGCACAAGGAGATGAGAAATGAGGTGCGTTTTAGAAACCTTTCCCCATCACACGGTGTACCATCTTCTGGGTTTCTCATGCATGTTTTCGATGTAGGAAGATGCCCTTGAACCTGGAGATTTGGGACCCATGCGATGGGTAGCACGCAGTATTACTTTAAAGGGTCTGCGTTTGCTCACCCAACCTCACCGAACCTCTCAGCCCCAAGAGTGTCCACCCTTATGTCTCATCCAGCTGTGGGTCTAGATATGGTCAATCCAGGTTGCATCACAGCCCCTGAACGAATTGTGTAAGAATTTCTCTCTCTTTCCCTGTCTTTGTTTCATGGGTTTTTAAAAGTAATTTCTTTTTATAATGGGGTTTAGCTGCTTTTCACGGCTGTGTTTAGGCCGCTTTACACCCACTTGACACACTAACAGAGAGCTATCAATACATAGGTTTTAAGATTATTACTGGTCAGATATATTCTTGTGCGGTGAATCGGGCGTGTTGAGTCCAGTTCTCTGAGCAAGGAGTAGGTCTTGTCTATTCCATATTGGGTTTATGGAACGGTATCTGAGCTAATTTGAAACTCTTGTTTTATGTATCACCCCACCTCACCTTTCCCGTTAAGCAGCCATAGTGTGTTTTCTGCATGTGTGACTCTGTTCTGTTTTGTAATTCAGTTCAAGTGTAACGGTTTTTACATTCGCTCTATAAGTGACACCTTATGAGAAGTGTCCTTTTCTGTGTGACTTATTTCACTTAGAATCGTCTTACCTAAATCCACTCATCATGCTGCTACTAGCCTTATGACATTGATTTCATGGCTGAGTGATATTCCATTGTACATAAGGACCACAACTTTTTTATCCATTTTTCGCTTTCCTGGGATATTTAAGGTGGAAGGAAGTGGAGGTCCTTGTCAACAGAGCAGCCCTAAACTTTGGGGTGCTTGTGTCTTGCTGATTTTCAATTTTCCCGCTTTATCCCCCCATGCGTGGAAGTGCCCTAGGCTCTCTAAGCTGTGTTTTTTAGATGTTTCAGGACACACCGTACACTTCTCCAGAGTGGCTGTTGGCAATTTACATCCCGCCCATCAGTGTAGCAAGGCTCCCATTTCTCCATGGCCTGTCCTGCATTTCTGGTTTTGACACTTTTTTCAGCATGGCCCTTTTGACCGATGGGAAGCGAGACTTCTTTGTCGCGCTGATTTGCCTTTCCAGGTTGCTTGGTTGGCCAAAAAGGGCGTATGCGTTTTTTCCTGAATATATTCAGGAAAAAACGCATACGCCCTTTTTGGCCAAGGGCATCATTGTCAACGTTTTGCCGCTTTTCATGTGCTTTAAAGGCGATTCGAATCTACCTCCTGAAATCTGTTTCCTGCAATTCTGCCTTGATTTCAAATCCTCTTCTTTGCCTTCCCTCAATATATTTGTGGACGAGAGTTATCATTTATAACTCTGCAGGTTTGTGAATTGCAGTGCCCTGAAGCTCCATTTTACAAGTCGCTTTTTTGGGAGCCGGCCGCAAAAGCGCCGGATGGCTTCAGGCCCTGTTCTGGTTCCGGGGGGCAGGCTGAGCCTGTGGTTAATTCTTCTTCCTGATGGGAAAATAGAGTGACCTGTGCCTGTCCCAACACCAAGAGCTAGTCTCTCATTGGTTCCCCGTCTTCCCGTTCATCCTCAGGACAAATTGCAACCTGTACGGAACAGGAGGTTAAAGGTGCTGATGCTCCAAGTAGGGAGATTGCTAGTAAAGTGGCTGGAATGGCGAACCCGAGCACAAGGAGATGAGAAATGAGGTGCGTTTTAGAAACCTTTCCCCATCACACGGTGTACCATCTTCTGGGTTTCTCATGCATGTTTTCGATGTAGGAAGATGCCCTTGAACCTGGAGATTTGGGACCCATGCGATGGGTAGCACGCAGTATTACTTTAAAGGGTCTGCGTTTGCTCACCCAACCTCACCAAACCTCTCAGCCCCAAGAGTGTCCACCCTTATGTCTCATCCAGCTGTGGGTCTAGATATGGTCAATCCAGGTTGCATCACAGCCCCTGAACGAATTGTGTAAGAATTTCTCTCTCTTTCCCTGTCTTTGTTTCATGGGTTTTTAAAAGTAATTTCTTTTTATAATGGGGTTTAGCTGCTTTTCACGGCTGTGTTTAGGCCGCTTTACACCCACTTGACACACTAACAGAGAGCTATCAATACATAGGTTTTAAGATTATTACTGGTCAGATATATTCTTGTGCGGTGAATCGGGCGTGTTGAGTCCAGTTCTCTGAGCAAGGAGTAGGTCTTGTCTATTCCATATTGGGTTTATGGAACGGTATCTGAGCTAATTTGAAACTCTTGTTTTATGTATCACCCCACCTCACCTTTCCCGTTAAGCAGCCATAGTGTGTTTTCTGCATGTGTGACTCTGTTCTGTTTTGTAATTCAGTTCAAGTGTAACGGTTTTTACATTCGCTCTATAAGTGACACCTTATGAGAAGTGTCCTTTTCTGTGTGACTTATTTCACTTAGAATCGTCTTACCTAAATCCACTCATCATGCTGCTACTAGCCTTATGACATTGATTTCATGGCTGAGTGATATTCCATTGTACATAAGGACCACAACTTTTTTATCCATTTTTCGCTTTCCTGGGATATTTAAGGTGGAAGGAAGTGGAGGTCCTTGTCAACAGAGCAGCCCTAAACTTTGGGGTGCTTGTGTCTTGCTGATTTTCAATTTTCCCGCTTTATCCCCCCATGCGTGGAAGTGCCCTAGGCTCTCTAAGCTGTGTTTTTTAGATGTTTCAGGACACACCGTACACTTCTCCAGAGTGGCTGTTGGCAATTTACATCCCGCCCATCAGTGTAGCAAGGCTCCCATTTCTCCATGGCCTGTCCTGCATTTCTGGTTTTGACACTTTTTTCAGCATGGCCCTTTTGACCGATGGGAAGCGAGACTTCTTTGTCGCGCTGATTTGCCTTTCCAGGTTGCTTGGTTGGCCAAAAAGGGCGTATGCGTTTTTTCCTGAATATATTCAGGAAAAAACGCATACGCCCTTTTTGGCCAAGGGCATCATTGTCAACGTTTTGCCGCTTTTCATGTGCTTTAAAGGCGATTCGAATCTACCTCCTGAAATCTGTTTCCTGCAATTCTGCCTTGATTTCAAATCCTCTTCTTTGCCTTCCCTCAATATATTTGTGGACGAGAGTTATCATTTATAACTCTGCAGGTTTGTGAATTGCAGTGCCCTGAAGCTCCATTTTACAAGTCGCTTTTTTGGGAGCCGGCCGCAAAAGCGCCGGATGGCTTCAGGCCCTGTTCTGGTTCCGGGGGGCAGGCTGAGCCTGTGGTTAATTCTTCTTCCTGATGGGAAAATAGAGTGACCTGTGCCTGTCCCAACACCAAGAGCTAGTCTCTCATTGGTTCCCCGTCTTCCCGTTCATCCTCAGGACAAATTGCAACCTGTACGGAACAGGAGGTTAAAGGTGCTGATGCTCCAAGTAGGGAGATTGCTAGTAAAGTGGCTGGAATGGCGAACCCGAGCACAAGGAGATGAGAAATGAGGTGCGTTTTAGAAACCTTTCCCCATCACACGGTGTACCATCTTCTGGGTTTCTCATGCATGTTTTCGATGTAGGAAGATGCCCTTGAACCTGGAGATTTGGGACCCATGCGATGGGTAGCACGCAGTATTACTTTAAAGGGTCTGCGTTTGCTCACCCAACCTCACCGAACCTCTCAGCCCCAAGAGTGTCCACCCTTATGTCTCATCCAGCTGTGGGTCTAGATATGGTCAATCCAGGTTGCATCACAGCCCCTGAACGAATTGTGTAAGAATTTCTCTCTCTTTCCCTGTCTTTGTTTCATGGGTTTTTAAAAGTAATTTCTTTTTATAATGGGGTTTAGCTGCTTTTCACGGCTGTGTTTAGGCCGCTTTACACCCACTTGACACACTAACAGAGAGCTATCAATACATAGGTTTTAAGATTATTACTGGTCAGATATATTCTTGTGCGGTGAATCGGGCGTGTTGAGTCCAGTTCTCTGAGCAAGGAGTAGGTCTTGTCTATTCCATATTGGGTTTATGGAACGGTATCTGAGCTAATTTGAAACTCTTGTTTTATGTATCACCCCACCTCACCTTTCCCGTTAAGCAGCCATAGTGTGTTTTCTGCATGTGTGACTCTGTTCTGTTTTGTAATTCAGTTCAAGTGTAACGGTTTTTACATTCGCTCTATAAGTGACACCTTATGAGAAGTGTCCTTTTCTGTGTGACTTATTTCACTTAGAATCGTCTTACCTAAATCCACTCATCATGCTGCTACTAGCCTTATGACATTGATTTCATGGCTGAGTGATATTCCATTGTACATAAGGACCACAACTTTTTTATCCATTTTTCGCTTTCCTGGGATATTTAAGGTGGAAGGAAGTGGAGGTCCTTGTCAACAGAGCAGCCCTAAACTTTGGGGTGCTTGTGTCTTGCTGATTTTCAATTTTCCCGCTTTATCCCCCCATGCGTGGAAGTGCCCTATGCTCTCTAAGCTGTGTTTTTTAGATGTTTCAGGACACACCGTACACTTCTCCAGAGTGGCTGTTGGCAATTTACATCCCGCCCATCAGTGTAGCAAGGCTCCCATTTCTCCATGGCCTGTCCTGCATTTCTGGTTTTGACACTTTTTTCAGCATGGCCCTTTTGACCGATGGGAAGCGAGACTTCTTTGTCGTGCTGATTTGCCTTTCCAGGTTGCTTGGTTGGCCAAAAAGGGCGTATGCGTTTTTTCCTGAATATATTCAGGAAAAAACGCATACGCCCTTTTTGGCCAAGGGCATCATTGTCAACGTTTTGCCGCTTTTCATGTGCTTTAAAGGCGATTCGAATCTACCTCCTGAAATCTGTTTCTTGCAATTCTGCCTTGATTTCAAATCCTCTTCTTTGCCTTCCCTCAATATATTTGTGGACGAGAGTTATCATTTATAACTCTGCAGGTTTGTGAATTGCAGTGCCCTGAAGCTCCATTTTACAAGTCGCTTTTTTGGGAGCCGGCCGCAAAAGCGCCGGATGGCTTCAGGCCCTGTTCTGGTTCCGGGGGGCAGGCTGAGCCTGTGGTTAATTCTTCTTCCTGATGGGAAAATAGAGTGACCTGTGCCTGTCCCAACACCAAGAGCTAGTCTCTCATTGGTTCCCCGTCTTCCCGTTCATCCTCAGGACAAATTGCAACCTGTACGGAACAGGAGGTTAAAGGTGCTGATGCTCCAAGTAGGGAGATTGCTAGTAAAGTGGCTGGAATGGCGAACCCGAGCACAAGGAGATGAGAAATGAGGTGCGTTTTAGAAACCTTTCCCCATCACATGGTGTACCATCTTCTGGGTTTCTCATGCATGTTTTCGATGTAGGAAGATGCCCTTGAACCTGGAGATTTGGGACCCATGCGATGGGTAGCACGCAGTATTACTTTAAAGGGTCTGCGTTTGCTCACCCAACCTCACCAAACCTCTCAGCCCCAAGAGTGTCCACCCTTATGTCTCATCCAGCTGTGGGTCTAGATATGGTCAATCCAGGTTGCATCACAGCCCCTGAACGAATTGTGTAAGAATTTCTCTCTCTTTCCCTGTCTTTGTTTCATGGGTTTTTAAAAGTAATTTCTTTTTATAATGGGGTTTAGCTGCTTTTCACGGCTGTGTTTAGGCCGCTTTACACCCACTTGACACACTAACAGAGAGCTATCAATACATAGGTTTTAAGATTATTACTGGTCAGATATATTCTTGTGCGGTGAATCGGGCGTGTTGAGTCCAGTTCTCTGAGCAAGGAGTAGGTCTTGTCTATTCCATATTGGGTTTATGGAACGGTATCTGAGCTAATTTGAAACTCTTGTTTTATGTATCACCCCACCTCACCTTTCCCGTTAAGCAGCCATAGTGTGTTTTCTGCATGTGTGACTCTGTTCTGTTTTGTAATTCAGTTCAAGTGTAACGGTTTTTACATTCGCTCTATAAGTGACACCTTATGAGAAGTGTCCTTTTCTGTGTGACTTATTTCACTTAGAATCGTCTTACCTAAATCCACTCATCATGCTGCTACTAGCCTTATGACATTGATTTCATGGCTGAGTGATATTCCATTGTACATAAGGACCACAACTTTTTTATCCATTTTTCGCTTTCCTGGGATATTTAAGGTGGAAGGAAGTGGAGGTCCTTGTCAACAGAGCAGCCCTAAACTTTGGGGTGCTTGTGTCTTGCTGATTTTCAATTTTCCCGCTTTATCCCCCCATGCGTGGAAGTGCCCTAGGCTCTCTAAGCTGTGTTTTTTAGATGTTTCAGGACACACCGTACACTTCTCCAGAGTGGCTGTTGGCAATTTACATCCCGCCCATCAGTGTAGCAAGGCTCCCATTTCTCCATGGCCTGTCCTGCATTTCTGGTTTTGACACTTTTTTCAGCATGGCCCTTTTGACCGATGGGAAGCGAGACTTCTTTGTCGCGCTGATTTGCCTTTCCAGGTTGCTTGGTTGGCCAAAAAGGGCGTATGCGTTTTTTCCTGAATATATTCAGGAAAAAACGCATACGCCCTTTTTGGCCAAGGGCATCATTGTCAACGTTTTGCCGCTTTTCATGTGCTTTAAAGGCGATTCGAATCTACCTCCTGAAATCTGTTTCCTGCAATTCTGCCTTGATTTCAAATCCTCTTCTTTGCCTTCCCTCAATATATTTGTGGACGAGAGTTATCATTTATAACTCTGCAGGTTTGTGAATTGCAGTGCCCTGAAGCTCCATTTTACAAGTCGCTTTTTTGGGAGCCGGCCGCAAAAGCGCCGGATGGCTTCAGGCCCTGTTCTGGTTCCGGGGGGCAGGCTGAGCCTGTGGTTAATTCTTCTTCCTGATGGGAAAATAGAGTGACCTGTGCCTGTCCCAACACCAAGAGCTAGTCTCTCATTGGTTCCCCGTCTTCCCGTTCATCCTCAGGACAAATTGCAACCTGTACGGAACAGGAGGTTAAAGGTGCTGATGCTCCAAGTAGGGAGATTGCTAGTAAAGTGGCTGGAATGGCGAACCCGAGCACAAGGAGATGAGAAATGAGGTGCGTTTTAGAAACCTTTCCCCATCACACGGTGTACCATCTTCTGGGTTTCTCATGCATGTTTTCGATGTAGGAAGATGCCCTTGAACCTGGAGATTTGGGACCCATGCGATGGGTAGCACGCAGTATTACTTTAAAGGGTCTGCGTTTGCTCACCCAACCTCACCGAACCTCTCAGCCCCAAGAGTGTCCACCCTTATGTCTCATCCAGCTGTGGGTCTAGATATGGTCAATCCAGGTTGCATCACAGCCCCTGAACGAATTGTGTAAGAATTTCTCTCTCTTTCCCTGTCTTTGTTTCATGGGTTTTTAAAAGTAATTTCTTTTTATAATGGGGTTTAGCTGCTTTTCACGGCTGTGTTTAGGCCGCTTTACACCCACTTGACACACTAACAGAGAGCTATCAATACATAGGTTTTAAGATTATTACTGGTCAGATATATTCTTGTGCGGTGAATCGGGCGTGTTGAGTCCAGTTCTCTGAGCAAGGAGTAGGTCTTGTCTATTCCATATTGGGTTTATGGAACGGTATCTGAGCTAATTTGAAACTCTTGTTTTATGTATCACCCCACCTCACCTTTCCCGTTAAGCAGCCATAGTGTGTTTTCTGCATGTGTGACTCTGTTCTGTTTTGTAATTCAGTTCAAGTGTAACGGTTTTTACATTCGCTCTATAAGTGACACCTTATGAGAAGTGTCCTTTTCTGTGTGACTTATTTCACTTAGAATCGTCTTACCTAAATCCACTCATCATGCTGCTACTAGCCTTATGACATTGATTTCATGGCTGAGTGATATTCCATTGTACATAAGGACCACAACTTTTTTATCCATTTTTCGCTTTCCTGGGATATTTAAGGTGGAAGGAAGTGGAGGTCCTTGTCAACAGAGCAGCCCTAAACTTTGGGGTGCTTGTGTCTTGCTGATTTTCAATTTTCCCGCTTTATCCCCCCATGCGTGGAAGTGCCCTATGCTCTCTAAGCTGTGTTTTTTAGATGTTTCAGGACACACCGTACACTTCTCCAGAGTGGCTGTTGGCAATTTACATCCCGCCCATCAGTGTAGCAAGGCTCCCATTTCTCCATGGCCTGTCCTGCATTTCTGGTTTTGACACTTTTTTCAGCATGGCCCTTTTGACCGATGGGAAGCGAGACTTCTTTGTCGCGCTGATTTGCCTTTCCAGGTTGCTTGGTTGGCCAAAAAGGGCGTATGCGTTTTTTCCTGAATATATTCAGGAAAAAACGCATACGCCCTTTTTGGCCAAGGGCATCATTGTCAACGTTTTGCCGCTTTTCATGTGCTTTAAAGGCGATTCGAATCTACCTCCTGAAATCTGTTTCTTGCAATTCTGCCTTGATTTCAAATCCTCTTCTTTGCCTTCCCTCAATATATTTGTGGACGAGAGTTATCATTTATAACTCTGCAGGTTTGTGAATTGCAGTGCCCTGAAGCTCCATTTTACAAGTCGCTTTTTTGGGAGCCGGCCGCAAAAGCGCCGGATGGCTTCAGGCCCTGTTCTGGTTCCGGGGGGCAGGCTGAGCCTGTGGTTAATTCTTCTTCCTGATGGGAAAATAGAGTGACCTGTGCCTGTCCCAACACCAAGAGCTAGTCTCTCATTGGTTCCCCGTCTTCCCGTTCATCCTCAGGACAAATTGCAACCTGTACGGAACAGGAGGTTAAAGGTGCTGATGCTCCAAGTAGGGAGATTGCTAGTAAAGTGGCTGGAATGGCGAACCCGAGCACAAGGAGATGAGAAATGAGGTGCGTTTTAGAAACCTTTCCCCATCACATGGTGTACCATCTTCTGGGTTTCTCATGCATGTTTTCGATGTAGGAAGATGCCCTTGAACCTGGAGATTTGGGACCCATGCGATGGGTAGCACGCAGTATTACTTTAAAGGGTCTGCGTTTGCTCACCCAACCTCACCAAACCTCTCAGCCCCAAGAGTGTCCACCCTTATGTCTCATCCAGCTGTGGGTCTAGATATGGTCAATCCAGGTTGCATCACAGCCCCTGAACGAATTGTGTAAGAATTTCTCTCTCTTTCCCTGTCTTTGTTTCATGGGTTTTTAAAAGTAATTTCTTTTTATAATGGGGTTTAGCTGCTTTTCACGGCTGTGTTTAGGCCGCTTTACACCCACTTGACACACTAACAGAGAGCTATCAATACATAGGTTTTAAGATTATTACTGGTCAGATATATTCTTGTGCGGTGAATCGGGCGTGTTGAGTCCAGTTCTCTGAGCAAGGAGTAGGTCTTGTCTATTCCATATTGGGTTTATGGAACGGTATCTGAGCTAATTTGAAACTCTTGTTTTATGTATCACCCCACCTCACCTTTCCCGTTAAGCAGCCATAGTGTGTTTTCTGCATGTGTGACTCTGTTCTGTTTTGTAATTCAGTTCAAGTGTAACGGTTTTTACATTCGCTCTATAAGTGACACCTTATGAGAAGTGTCCTTTTCTGTGTGACTTATTTCACTTAGAATCGTCTTACCTAAATCCACTCATCATGCTGCTACTAGCCTTATGACATTGATTTCATGGCTGAGTGATATTCCATTGTACATAAGGACCACAACTTTTTTATCCATTTTTCGCTTTCCTGGGATATTTAAGGTGGAAGGAAGTGGAGGTCCTTGTCAACAGAGCAGCCCTAAACTTTGGGGTGCTTGTGTCTTGCTGATTTTCAATTTTCCCGCTTTATCCCCCCATGCGTGGAAGTGCCCTATGCTCTCTAAGCTGTGTTTTTTAGATGTTTCAGGACACACCGTACACTTCTCCAGAGTGGCTGTTGGCAATTTACATCCCGCCCATCAGTGTAGCAAGGCTCCCATTTCTCCATGGCCTGTCCTGCATTTCTGGTTTTGACACTTTTTTCAGCATGGCCCTTTTGACCGATGGGAAGCGAGACTTCTTTGTCGCGCTGATTTGCCTTTCCAGGTTGCTTGGTTGGCCAAAAAGGGCGTATGCGTTTTTTCCTGAATATATTCAGGAAAAAACGCATACGCCCTTTTTGGCCAAGGGCATCATTGTCAACGTTTTGCCGCTTTTCATGTGCTTTAAAGGCGATTCGAATCTACCTCCTGAAATCTGTTTCTTGCAATTCTGCCTTGATTTCAAATCCTCTTCTTTGCCTTCCCTCAATATATTTGTGGACGAGAGTTATCATTTATAACTCTGCAGGTTTGTGAATTGCAGTGCCCTGAAGCTCCATTTTACAAGTCGCTTTTTTGGGAGCCGGCCGCAAAAGCGCAGGATGGCTTCAGGCCCTGTTCTGGTTCCGGGGGGCAGGCTGAGCCTGTGGTTAATTCTTCTTCCTGATGGGAAAATAGAGTGACCTGTGCCTGTCCCAACACCAAGAGCTAGTCTCTCATTGGTTCCCCGTCTTCCCGTTCATCCTCAGGACAAATTGCAACCTGTACGGAACAGGAGGTTAAAGGTGCTGATGCTCCAAGTAGGGAGATTGCTAGTAAAGTGGCTGGAATGGCGAACCCGAGCACAAGGAGATGAGAAATGAGGTGCGTTTTAGAAACCTTTCCCCATCACACGGTGTACCATCTTCTGGGTTTCTCATGCATGTTTTCGATGTAGGAAGATGCCCTTGAACCTGGAGATTTGGGACCCATGCGATGGGTAGCACGCAGTATTACTTTAAAGGGTCTGCGTTTGCTCACCCAACCTCACCAAACCTCTCAGCCCCAAGAGTGTCCACCCTTATGTCTCATCCAGCTGTGGGTCTAGATATGGTCAATCCAGGTTGCATCACAGCCCCTGAACGAATTGTGTAAGAATTTCTCTCTCTTTCCCTGTCTTTGTTTCATGGGTTTTTAAAAGTAATTTCTTTTTATAATGGGGTTTAGCTGCTTTTCACGGCTGTGTTTAGGCCGCTTTACACCCACTTGACACACTAACAGAGAGCTATCAATACATAGGTTTTAAGATTATTACTGGTCAGATATATTCTTGTGCGGTGAATCGGGCGTGTTGAGTCCAGTTCTCTGAGCAAGGAGTAGGTCTTGTCTATTCCATATTGGGTTTATGGAACGGTATCTGAGCTAATTTGAAACTCTTGTTTTATGTATCACCCCACCTCACCTTTCCCGTTAAGCAGCCATAGTGTGTTTTCTGCATGTGTGACTCTGTTCTGTTTTGTAATTCAGTTCAAGTGTAACGGTTTTTACATTCGCTCTATAAGTGACACCTTATGAGAAGTGTCCTTTTCTGTGTGACTTATTTCACTTAGAATCGTCTTACCTAAATCCACTCATCATGCTGCTACTAGCCTTATGACATTGATTTCATGGCTGAGTGATATTCCATTGTACATAAGGACCACAACTTTTTTATCCATTTTTCGCTTTCCTGGGATATTTAAGGTGGAAGGAAGTGGAGGTCCTTGTCAACAGAGCAGCCCTAAACTTTGGGGTGCTTGTGTCTTGCTGATTTTCAATTTTCCCGCTTTATCCCCCCATGCGTGGAAGTGCCCTAGGCTCTCTAAGCTGTGTTTTTTAGATGTTTCAGGACACACCGTACACTTCTCCAGAGTGGCTGTTGGCAATTTACATCCCGCCCATCAGTGTAGCAAGGCTCCCATTTCTCCATGGCCTGTCCTGCATTTCTGGTTTTGACACTTTTTTCAGCATGGCCCTTTTGACCGATGGGAAGCGAGACTTCTTTGTCGCGCTGATTTGCCTTTCCAGGTTGCTTGGTTGGCCAAAAAGGGCGTATGCGTTTTTTCCTGAATATATTCAGGAAAAAACGCATACGCCCTTTTTGGCCAAGGGCATCATTGTCAACGTTTTGCCGCTTTTCATGTGCTTTAAAGGCGATTCGAATCTACCTCCTGAAATCTGTTTCCTGCAATTCTGCCTTGATTTCAAATCCTCTTCTTTGCCTTCCCTCAATATATTTGTGGACGAGAGTTATCATTTATAACTCTGCAGGTTTGTGAATTGCAGTGCCCTGAAGCTCCATTTTACAAGTCGCTTTTTTGGGAGCCGGCCGCAAAAGCGCCGGATGGCTTCAGGCCCTGTTCTGGTTCCGGGGGGCAGGCTGAGCCTGTGGTTAATTCTTCTTCCTGATGGGAAAATAGAGTGACCTGTGCCTGTCCCAACACCAAGAGCTAGTCTCTCATTGGTTCCCCGTCTTCCCGTTCATCCTCAGGACAAATTGCAACCTGTACGGAACAGGAGGTTAAAGGTGCTGATGCTCCAAGTAGGGAGATTGCTAGTAAAGTGGCTGGAATGGCGAACCCGAGCACAAGGAGATGAGAAATGAGGTGCGTTTTAGAAACCTTTCCCCATCACACGGTGTACCATCTTCTGGGTTTCTCATGCATGTTTTCGATGTAGGAAGATGCCCTTGAACCTGGAGATTTGGGACCCATGCGATGGGTAGCACGCAGTATTACTTTAAAGGGTCTGCGTTTGCTCACCCAACCTCACCGAACCTCTCAGCCCCAAGAGTGTCCACCCTTATGTCTCATCCAGCTGTGGGTCTAGATATGGTCAATCCAGGTTGCATCACAGCCCCTGAACGAATTGTGTAAGAATTTCTCTCTCTTTCCCTGTCTTTGTTTCATGGGTTTTTAAAAGTAATTTCTTTTTATAATGGGGTTTAGCTGCTTTTCACGGCTGTGTTTAGGCCGCTTTACACCCACTTGACACACTAACAGAGAGATATCAATACATAGGTTTTAAGATTATTACTGGTCAGATATATTCTTGTGCGGTGAATCGGGCGTGTTGAGTCCAGTTCTCTGAGCAAGGAGTAGGTCTTGTCTATTCCATATTGGGTTTATGGAACGGTATCTGAGCTAATTTGAAACTCTTGTTTTATGTATCACCCCACCTCACCTTTCCCGTTAAGCAGCCATAGTGTGTTTTTGCATGTGTGACTCTGTTCTGTTTTGTAATTCAGTTCAAGTGTAACGGTTTTTACATTCGCTCTATAAGTGACACCTTATGAGAAGTGTCCTTTTCTGTGTGACTTATTTCACTTAGAATCGTCTTACCTAAATCCACTCATCATGCTGCTACTAGCCTTATGACATTGATTTCATGGCTGAGTGATATTCCATTGTACATAAGGACCACAACTTTTTTATCCATTTTTCGCTTTCCTGGGATATTTAAGGTGGAAGGAAGTGGAGGTCCTTGTCAACAGAGCAGCCCTAAACTTTGGGGTGCTTGTGTCTTGCTGATTTTCAATTTTCCCGCTTTATCCCCCCATGCGTGGAAGTGCCCTAGGCTCTCTAAGCTGTGTTTTTTAGATGTTTCAGGACACACCGTACACTTCTCCAGAGTGGCTGTTGGCAATTTACATCCCGCCCATCAGTGTAGCAAGGCTCCCATTTCTCCATGGCCTGTCCTGCATTTCTGGTTTTGACACTTTTTTCAGCATGGCCCTTTTGACCGATGGGAAGCGAGACTTCTTTGTCGCGCTGATTTGCCTTTCCAGGTTGCTTGGTTGGCCAAAAAGGGCGTATGCGTTTTTTCCTGAATATATTCAGGAAAAAACGCATACGCCCTTTTTGGCCAAGGGCATCATTGTCAACGTTTTGCCGCTTTTCATGTGCTTTAAAGGCGATTCGAATCTACCTCCTGAAATCTGTTTCCTGCAATTCTGCCTTGATTTCAAATCCTCTTCTTTGCCTTCCCTCAATATATTTGTGGACGAGAGTTATCATTTATAACTCTGCAGGTTTGTGAATTGCAGTGCCCTGAAGCTCCATTTTACAAGTCGCTTTTTTGGGAGCCGGCCGCAAAAGCGCAGGATGGCTTCAGGCCCTGTTCTGGTTCCGGGGGGCAGGCTGAGCCTGTGGTTAATTCTTCTTCCTGATGGGAAAATAGAGTGACCTGTGCCTGTCCCAACACCAAGAGCTAGTCTCTCATTGGTTCCCCGTCATCCCGTTCATCCTCAGGACAAATTGCAACCTGTACGGAACAGGAGGTTAAAGGTGCTGATGCTCCAAGTAGGGAGATTGCTAGTAAAGTGGCTGGAATGGCGAACCCGAGCACAAGGAGATGAGAAATGAGGTGCGTTTTAGAAACCTTTCCCCATCACACGGTGTACCATCTTCTGGGTTTCTCATGCATGTTTTCGATGTAGGAAGATGCCCTTGAACCTGGAGATTTGGGACCCATGCGATGGGTAGCACGCAGTATTACTTTAAAGGGTCTGCGTTTGCTCACCCAACCTCACCAAACCTCTCAGCCCCAAGAGTGTCCACCCTTATGTCTCATCCAGCTGTGGGTCTAGATATGGTCAATCCAGGTTGCATCACAGCCCCTGAACGAATTGTGTAAGAATTTCTCTCTCTTTCCCTGTCTTTGTTTCATGGGTTTTTAAAAGTAATTTCTTTTTATAATGGGGTTTAGCTGCTTTTCACGGCTGTGTTTAGGCCGCTTTACACCCACTTGACACACTAACAGAGAGCTATCAATACATAGGTTTTAAGATTATTACTGGTCAGATATATTCTTGTGCGGTGAATCGGGCGTGTTGAGTCCAGTTCTCTGAGCAAGGAGTAGGTCTTGTCTATTCCATATTGGGTTTATGGAACGGTATCTGAGCTAATTTGAAACTCTTGTTTTATGTATCACCCCACCTCACCTTTCCCGTTAAGCAGCCATAGTGTGTTTTCTGCATGTGTGACTCTGTTCTGTTTTGTAATTCAGTTCAAGTGTAACGGTTTTTACATTCGCTCTATAAGTGACACCTTATGAGAAGTGTCCTTTTCTGTGTGACTTATTTCACTTAGAATCGTCTTACCTAAATCCACTCATCATGCTGCTACTAGCCTTATGACATTGATTTCATGGCTGAGTGATATTCCATTGTACATAAGGACCACAACTTTTTTATCCATTTTTCGCTTTCCTGGGATATTTAAGGTGGAAGGAAGTGGAGGTCCTTGTCAACAGAGCAGCCCTAAACTTTGGGGTGCTTGTGTCTTGCTGATTTTCAATTTTCCCGCTTTATCCCCCCATGCGTGGAAGTGCCCTATGCTCTCTAAGCTGTGTTTTTTAGATGTTTCAGGACACACCGTACACTTCTCCAGAGTGGCTGTTGGCAATTTACATCCCGCCCATCAGTGTAGCAAGGCTCCCATTTCTCCATGGCCTGTCCTGCATTTCTGGTTTTGACACTTTTTTCAGCATGGCCCTTTTGACCGATGGGAAGCGAGACTTCTTTGTCGCGCTGATTTGCCTTTCCAGGTTGCTTGGTTGGCCAAAAAGGGCGTATGCGTTTTTTCCTGAATATATTCAGGAAAAAACGCATACGCCCTTTTTGGCCAAGGGCATCATTGTCAACGTTTTGCCGCTTTTCATGTGCTTTAAAGGCGATTCGAATCTACCTCCTGAAATCTGTTTCCTGCAATTCTGCCTTGATTTCAAATCCTCTTCTTTGCCTTCCCTCAATATATTTGTGGACGAGAGTTATCATTTATAACTCTGCAGGTTTGTGAATTGCAGTGCCCTGAAGCTCCATTTTACAAGTCGCTTTTTTGGGAGCCGGCCGCAAAAGCGCCGGATGGCTTCAGGCCCTGTTCTGGTTCCGGGGGGCAGGCTGAGCCTGTGGTTAATTCTTCTTCCTGATGGGAAAATAGAGTGACCTGTGCCTGTCCCAACACCAAGAGCTAGTCTCTCATTGGTTCCCCGTCTTCCCGTTCATCCTCAGGACAAATTGCAACCTGTACGGAACAGGAGGTTAAAGGTGCTGATGCTCCAAGTAGGGAGATTGCTAGTAAAGTGGCTGGAATGGCGAACCCGAGCACAAGGAGATGAGAAATGAGGTGCGTTTTAGAAACCTTTCCCCATCACACGGTGTACCATCTTCTGGGTTTCTCATGCATGTTTTCGATGTAGGAAGATGCCCTTGAACCTGGAGATTTGGGACCCATGCGATGGGTAGCACGCAGTATTACTTTAAAGGGTCTGCGTTTGCTCACCCAACCTCACCAAACCTCTCAGCCCCAAGAGTGTCCACCCTTATGTCTCATCCAGCTGTGGGTCTAGATATGGTCAATCCAGGTTGCATCACAGCCCCTGAACGAATTGTGTAAGAATTTCTCTCTCTTTCCCTGTCTTTGTTTCATGGGTTTTTAAAAGTAATTTCTTTTTATAATGGGGTTTAGCTGCTTTTCACGGCTGTGTTTAGGCCGCTTTACACCCACTTGACACACTAACAGAGAGCTATCAATACATAGGTTTTAAGATTATTACTGGTCAGATATATTCTTGTGCGGTGAATCGGGCGTGTTGAGTCCAGTTCTCTGAGCAAGGAGTAGGTCTTGTCTATTCCATATTGGGTTTATGGAACGGTATCTGAGCTAATTTGAAACTCTTGTTTTATGTATCACCCCACCTCACCTTTCCCGTTAAGCAGCCATAGTGTGTTTTCTGCATGTGTGACTCTGTTCTGTTTTGTAATTCAGTTCAAGTGTAACGGTTTTTACATTCGCTCTATAAGTGACACCTTATGAGAAGTGTCCTTTTCTGTGTGACTTATTTCACTTAGAATCGTCTTACCTAAATCCACTCATCATGCTGCTACTAGCCTTATGACATTGATTTCATGGCTGAGTGATATTCCATTGTACATAAGGACCACAACTTTTTTATCCATTTTTCGCTTTCCTGGGATATTTAAGGTGGAAGGAAGTGGAGGTCCTTGTCAACAGAGCAGCCCTAAACTTTGGGGTGCTTGTGTCTTGCTGATTTTCAATTTTCCCGCTTTATCCCCCCATGCGTGGAAGTGCCCTATGCTCTCTAAGCTGTGTTTTTTAGATGTTTCAGGACACACCGTACACTTCTCCAGAGTGGCTGTTGGCAATTTACATCCCGCCCATCAGTGTAGCAAGGCTCCCATTTCTCCATGGCCTGTCCTGCATTTCTGGTTTTGACACTTTTTTCAGCATGGCCCTTTTGACCGATGGGAAGCGAGACTTCTTTGTCGCGCTGATTTGCCTTTCCAGGTTGCTTGGTTGGCCAAAAAGGGCGTATGCGTTTTTTCCTGAATATATTCAGGAAAAAACGCATACGCCCTTTTTGGCCAAGGGCATCATTGTCAACGTTTTGCCGCTTTTCATGTGCTTTAAAGGCGATTCGAATCTACCTCCTGAAATCTGTTTCCTGCAATTCTGCCTTGATTTCAAATCCTCTTCTTTGCCTTCCCTCAATATATTTGTGGACGAGAGTTATCATTTATAACTCTGCAGGTTTGTGAATTGCAGTGCCCTGAAGCTCCATTTTACAAGTCGCTTTTTTGGGAGCCGGCCGCAAAAGCGCCGGATGGCTTCAGGCCCTGTTCTGGTTCCGGGGGGCAGGCTGAGCCTGTGGTTAATTCTTCTTCCTGATGGGAAAATAGAGTGACCTGTGCCTGTCCCAACACCAAGAGCTAGTCTCTCATTGGTTCCCCGTCTTCCCGTTCATCCTCAGGACAAATTGCAACCTGTACGGAACAGGAGGTTAAAGGTGCTGATGCTCCAAGTAGGGAGATTGCTAGTAAAGTGGCTGGAATGGCGAACCCGAGCACAAGGAGATGAGAAATGAGGTGCGTTTTAGAAACCTTTCCCCATCACACGGTGTACCATCTTCTGGGTTTCTCATGCATGTTTTCGATGTAGGAAGATGCCCTTGAACCTGGAGATTTGGGACCCATGCGATGGGTAGCACGCAGTATTACTTTAAAGGGTCTGCGTTTGCTCACCCAACCTCACCAAACCTCTCAGCCCCAAGAGTGTCCACCCTTATGTCTCATCCAGCTGTGGGTCTAGATATGGTCAATCCAGGTTGCATCACAGCCCCTGAACGAATTGTGTAAGAATTTCTCTCTCTTTCCCTGTCTTTGTTTCATGGGTTTTTAAAAGTAATTTCTTTTTATAATGGGGTTTAGCTGCTTTTCACGGCTGTGTTTAGGCCGCTTTACACCCACTTGACACACTAACAGAGAGCTATCAATACATAGGTTTTAAGATTATTACTGGTCAGATATATTCTTGTGCGGTGAATCGGGCGTGTTGAGTCCAGTTCTCTGAGCAAGGAGTAGGTCTTGTCTATTCCATATTGGGTTTATGGAACGGTATCTGAGCTAATTTGAAACTCTTGTTTTATGTATCACCCCACCTCACCTTTCCCGTTAAGCAGCCATAGTGTGTTTTCTGCATGTGTGACTCTGTTCTGTTTTGTAATTCAGTTCAAGTGTAACGGTTTTTACATTCGCTCTATAAGTGACACCTTATGAGAAGTGTCCTTTTCTGTGTGACTTATTTCACTTAGAATCGTCTTACCTAAATCCACTCATCATGCTGCTACTAGCCTTATGACATTGATTTCATGGCTGAGTGATATTCCATTGTACATAAGGACCACAACTTTTTTATCCATTTTTCGCTTTCCTGGGATATTTAAGGTGGAAGGAAGTGGAGGTCCTTGTCAACAGAGCAGCCCTAAACTTTGGGGTGCTTGTGTCTTGCTGATTTTCAATTTTCCCGCTTTATCCCCCCATGCGTGGAAGTGCCCTATGCTCTCTAAGCTGTGTTTTTTAGATGTTTCAGGACACACCGTACACTTCTCCAGAGTGGCTGTTGGCAATTTACATCCCGCCCATCAGTGTAGCAAGGCTCCCATTTCTCCATGGCCTGTCCTGCATTTCTGGTTTTGACACTTTTTTCAGCATGGCCCTTTTGACCGATGGGAAGCGAGACTTCTTTGTCGCGCTGATTTGCCTTTCCAGGTTGCTTGGTTGGCCAAAAAGGGCGTATGCGTTTTTTCCTGAATATATTCAGGAAAAAACGCATACGCCCTTTTTGGCCAAGGGCATCATTGTCAACGTTTTGCCGCTTTTCATGTGCTTTAAAGGCGATTCGAATCTACCTCCTGAAATCTGTTTCCTGCAATTCTCCCTTGATTTCAAATCCTCTTCTTTGCCTTCCCTCAATATATTTGTGGACGAGAGTTATCATTTATAACTCTGCAGGTTTGTGAATTGCAGTGCCCTGAAGCTCCATTTTACAAGTCGCTTTTTTGGGAGCCGGCCGCAAAAGCGCCGGATGGCTTCAGGCCCTGTTCTGGTTCCGGGGGGCAGGCTGAGCCTGTGGTTAATTCTTCTTCCTGATGGGAAAATAGAGTGACCTGTGCCTGTCCCAACACCAAGAGCTAGTCTCTCATTGGTTCCCCGTCTTCCCGTTCATCCTCAGGACAAATTGCAACCTGTACGGAACAGGAGGTTAAAGGTGCTGATGCTCCAAGTAGGGAGATTGCTAGTAAAGTGGCTGGAATGGCGAACCCGAGCACAAGGAGATGAGAAATGAGGTGCGTTTTAGAAACCTTTCCCCATCACACGGTGTACCATCTTCTGGGTTTCTCATGCATGTTTTCGATGTAGGAAGATGCCCTTGAACCTGGAGATTTGGGACCCATGCGATGGGTAGCACGCAGTATTACTTTAAAGGGTCTGCGTTTGCTCACCCAACCTCACCAAACCTCTCAGCCCCAAGAGTGTCCACCCTTATGTCTCATCCAGCTGTGGGTCTAGATATGGTCAATCCAGGTTGCATCACAGCCCCTGAACGAATTGTGTAAGAATTTCTCTCTCTTTCCCTGTCTTTGTTTCATGGGTTTTTAAAAGTAATTTCTTTTTATAATGGGGTTTAGCTGCTTTTCACGGCTGTGTTTAGGCCGCTTTACACCCACTTGACACACTAACAGAGAGCTATCAATACATAGGTTTTAAGATTATTACTGGTCAGATATATTCTTGTGCGGTGAATCGGGCGTGTTGAGTCCAGTTCTCTGAGCAAGGAGTAGGTCTTGTCTATTCCATATTGGGTTTATGGAACGGTATCTGAGCTAATTTGAAACTCTTGTTTTATGTATCACCCCACCTCACCTTTCCCGTTAAGCAGCCATAGTGTGTTTTCTGCATGTGTGACTCTGTTCTGTTTTGTAATTCAGTTCAAGTGTAACGGTTTTTACATTCGCTCTATAAGTGACACCTTATGAGAAGTGTCCTTTTCTGTGTGACTTATTTCACTTAGAATCGTCTTACCTAAATCCACTCATCATGCTGCTACTAGCCTTATGACATTGATTTCATGGCTGAGTGATATTCCATTGTACATAAGGACCACAACTTTTTTATCCATTTTTCGCTTTCCTGGGATATTTAAGGTGGAAGGAAGTGGAGGTCCTTGTCAACAGAGCAGCCCTAAACTTTGGGGTGCTTGTGTCTTGCTGATTTTCAATTTTCCCGCTTTATCCCCCCATGCGTGGAAGTGCCCTAGGCTCTCTAAGCTGTGTTTTTTAGATGTTTCAGGACACACCGTACACTTCTCCAGAGTGGCTGTTGGCAATTTACATCCCGCCCATCAGTGTAGCAAGGCTCCCATTTCTCCATGGCCTGTCCTGCATTTCTGGTTTTGACACTTTTTTCAGCATGGCCCTTTTGACCGATGGGAAGCGAGACTTCTTTGTCGCGCTGATTTGCCTTTCCAGGTTGCTTGGTTGGCCAAAAAGGGCGTATGCGTTTTTTCCTGAATATATTCAGGAAAAAACGCATACGCCCTTTTTGGCCAAGGGCATCATTGTCAACGTTTTGCCGCTTTTCATGTGCTTTAAAGGCGATTCGAATCTACCTCCTGAAATCTGTTTCCTGCAATTCTCCCTTGATTTCAAATCCTCTTCTTTGCCTTCCCTCAATATATTTGTGGACGAGAGTTATCATTTATAACTCTGCAGGTTTGTGAATTGCAGTGCCCTGAAGCTCCATTTTACAAGTCGCTTTTTTGGGAGCCGGCCGCAAAAGCGCCGGATGGCTTCAGGCCCTGTTCTGGTTCCGGGGGGCAGGCTGAGCCTGTGGTTAATTCTTCTTCCTGATGGGAAAATAGAGTGACCTGTGCCTGTCCCAACACCAAGAGCTAGTCTCTCATTGGTTCCCCGTCTTCCCGTTCATCCTCAGGACAAATTGCAACCTGTACGGAACAGGAGGTTAAAGGTGCTGATGCTCCAAGTAGGGAGATTGCTAGTAAAGTGGCTGGAATGGCGAACCCGAGCACAAGGAGATGAGAAATGAGGTGCGTTTTAGAAACCTTTCCCCATCACACGGTGTACCATCTTCTGGGTTTCTCATGCATGTTTTCGATGTAGGAAGATGCCCTTGAACCTGGAGATTTGGGACCCATGCGATGGGTAGCACGCAGTATTACTTTAAAGGGTCTGCGTTTGCTCACCCAACCTCACCGAACCTCTCAGCCCCAAGAGTGTCCACCCTTATGTCTCATCCAGCTGTGGGTCTAGATATGGTCAATCCAGGTTGCATCACAGCCCCTGAACGAATTGTGTAAGAATTTCTCTCTCTTTCCCTGTCTTTGTTTCATGGGTTTTTAAAAGTAATTTCTTTTTATAATGGGGTTTAGCTGCTTTTCACGGCTGTGTTTAGGCCGCTTTACACCCACTTGACACACTAACAGAGAGCTATCAATACATAGGTTTTAAGATTATTACTGGTCAGATATATTCTTGTGCGGTGAATCGGGCGTGTTGAGTCCAGTTCTCTGAGCAAGGAGTAGGTCTTGTCTATTCCATATTGGGTTTATGGAACGGTATCTGAGCTAATTTGAAACTCTTGTTTTATGTATCACCCCACCTCACCTTTCCCGTTAAGCAGCCATAGTGTGTTTTCTGCATGTGTGACTCTGTTCTGTTTTGTAATTCAGTTCAAGTGTAACGGTTTTTACATTCGCTCTATAAGTGACACCTTATGAGAAGTGTCCTTTTCTGTGTGACTTATTTCACTTAGAATCGTCTTACCTAAATCCACTCATCATGCTGCTACTAGCCTTATGACATTGATTTCATGGCTGAGTGATATTCCATTGTACATAAGGACCACAACTTTTTTATCCATTTTTCGCTTTCCTGGGATATTTAAGGTGGAAGGAAGTGGAGGTCCTTGTCAACAGAGCAGCCCTAAACTTTGGGGTGCTTGTGTCTTGCTGATTTTCAATTTTCCCGCTTTATCCCCCCATGCGTGGAAGTGCCCTATGCTCTCTAAGCTGTGTTTTTTAGATGTTTCAGGACACACCGTACACTTCTCCAGAGTGGCTGTTGGCAATTTACATCCCGCCCATCAGTGTAGCAAGGCTCCCATTTCTCCATGGCCTGTCCTGCATTTCTGGTTTTGACACTTTTTTCAGCATGGCCCTTTTGACCGATGGGAAGCGAGACTTCTTTGTCGCGCTGATTTGCCTTTCCAGGTTGCTTGGTTGGCCAAAAAGGGCGTATGCGTTTTTTCCTGAATATATTCAGGAAAAAACGCATACGCCCTTTTTGGCCAAGGGCATCATTGTCAACGTTTTGCCGCTTTTCATGTGCTTTAAAGGCGATTCGAATCTACCTCCTGAAATCTGTTTCCTGCAATTCTGCCTTGATTTCAAATCCTCTTCTTTGCCTTCCCTCAATATATTTGTGGACGAGAGTTATCATTTATAACTCTGCAGGTTTGTGAATTGCAGTGCCCTGAAGCTCCATTTTACAAGTCGCTTTTTTGGGAGCCGGCCGCAAAAGCGCCGGATGGCTTCAGGCCCTGTTCTGGTTCCGGGGGGCAGGCTGAGCCTGTGGTTAATTCTTCTTCCTGATGGGAAAATAGAGTGACCTGTGCCTGTCCCAACACCAAGAGCTAGTCTCTCATTGGTTCCCCGTCTTCCCGTTCATCCTCAGGACAAATTGCAACCTGTACGGAACAGGAGGTTAAAGGTGCTGATGCTCCAAGTAGGGAGATTGCTAGTAAAGTGGCTGGAATGGCGAACCCGAGCACAAGGAGATGAGAAATGAGGTGCGTTTTAGAAACCTTTCCCCATCACACGGTGTACCATCTTCTGGGTTTCTCATGCATGTTTTCGATGTAGGAAGATGCCCTTGAACCTGGAGATTTGGGACCCATGCGATGGGTAGCACGCAGTATTACTTTAAAGGGTCTGCGTTTGCTCACCCAACCTCACCGAACCTCTCAGCCCCAAGAGTGTCCACCCTTATGTCTCATCCAGCTGTGGGTCTAGATATGGTCAATCCAGGTTGCATCACAGCCCCTGAACGAATTGTGTAAGAATTTCTCTCTCTTTCCCTGTCTTTGTTTCATGGGTTTTTAAAAGTAATTTCTTTTTATAATGGGGTTTAGCTGCTTTTCACGGCTGTGTTTAGGCCGCTTTACACCCACTTGACACACTAACAGAGAGCTATCAATACATAGGTTTTAAGATTATTACTGGTCAGATATATTCTTGTGCGGTGAATCGGGCGTGTTGAGTCCAGTTCTCTGAGCAAGGAGTAGGTCTTGTCTATTCCATATTGGGTTTATGGAACGGTATCTGAGCTAATTTGAAACTCTTGTTTTATGTATCACCCCACCTCACCTTTCCCGTTAAGCAGCCATAGTGTGTTTTCTGCATGTGTGACTCTGTTCTGTTTTGTAATTCAGTTCAAGTGTAACGGTTTTTACATTCGCTCTATAAGTGACACCTTATGAGAAGTGTCCTTTTCTGTGTGACTTATTTCACTTAGAATCGTCTTACCTAAATCCACTCATCATGCTGCTACTAGCCTTATGACATTGATTTCATGGCTGAGTGATATTCCATTGTACATAAGGACCACAACTTTTTTATCCATTTTTCGCTTTCCTGGGATATTTAAGGTGGAAGGAAGTGGAGGTCCTTGTCAACAGAGCAGCCCTAAACTTTGGGGTGCTTGTGTCTTGCTGATTTTCAATTTTCCCGCTTTATCCCCCCATGCGTGGAAGTGCCCTAGGCTCTCTAAGCTGTGTTTTTTAGATGTTTCAGGACACACCGTACACTTCTCCAGAGTGGCTGTTGGCAATTTACATCCCGCCCATCAGTGTAGCAAGGCTCCCATTTCTCCATGGCCTGTCCTGCATTTCTGGTTTTGACACTTTTTTCAGCATGGCCCTTTTGACCGATGGGAAGCGAGACTTCTTTGTCGCGCTGATTTGCCTTTCCAGGTTGCTTGGTTGGCCAAAAAGGGCGTATGCGTTTTTTCCTGAATATATTCAGGAAAAAACGCATACGCCCTTTTTGGCCAAGGGCATCATTGTCAACGTTTTGCCGCTTTTCATGTGCTTTAAAGGCGATTCGAATCTACCTCCTGAAATCTGTTTCCTGCAATTCTGCCTTGATTTCAAATCCTCTTCTTTGCCTTCCCTCAATATATTTGTGGACGAGAGTTATCATTTATAACTCTGCAGGTTTGTGAATTGCAGTGCCCTGAAGCTCCATTTTACAAGTCGCTTTTTTGGGAGCCGGCCGCAAAAGCGCAGGATGGCTTCAGGCCCTGTTCTGGTTCCGGGGGGCAGGCTGAGCCTGTGGTTAATTCTTCTTCCTGATGGGAAAATAGAGTGACCTGTGCCTGTCCCAACACCAAGAGCTAGTCTCTCATTGGTTCCCCGTCATCCCGTTCATCCTCAGGACAAATTGCAACCTGTACGGAACAGGAGGTTAAAGGTGCTGATGCTCCAAGTAGGGAGATTGCTAGTAAAGTGGCTGGAATGGCGAACCCGAGCACAAGGAGATGAGAAATGAGGTGCGTTTTAGAAACCTTTCCCCATCACACGGTGTACCATCTTCTGGGTTTCTCATGCATGTTTTCGATGTAGGAAGATGCCCTTGAACCTGGAGATTTGGGACCCATGCGATGGGTAGCACGCAGTATTACTTTAAAGGGTCTGCGTTTGCTCACCCAACCTCACCGAACCTCTCAGCCCCAAGAGTGTCCACCCTTATGTCTCATCCAGCTGTGGGTCTAGATATGGTCAATCCAGGTTGCATCACAGCCCCTGAACGAATTGTGTAAGAATTTCTCTCTCTTTCCCTGTCTTTGTTTCATGGGTTTTTAAAAGTAATTTATTTTTATAATGGGGTTTAGCTGCTTTTCACGGCTGTGTTTAGGCCGCTTTACACTCACTTGACACACTAACAGAGAGATATCAATACATAGGTTTTAAGATTATTACTAGTCAGATATATTCTTGTGCGGTGAATCGGGCGTGTTGAGTCCAGTTCTCTGAGCAAGGAGTAGGTCTTGTCTATTCCATATTGGGTTTATGGAACGGTATCTGAGCTAATTTGAAACTCTTGTTTTATGTATCACCCCACCTCACCTTTCCCGTTAAGCAGCCATAGTGTGTTTTTGCATGTGTGACTCTGTTCTGTTTTGTAATTCAGTTCAAGTGTAACGGTTTTTACATTCCCTCTATAAGTGACACCTTATGAGAAGTGTCCTTTTCTGTGTGACTTATTTCACTTAGAATCGTCTTACCTAAATCCACTCATCATGCTGCTACTAGCCTTATGACATTGATTTCATGGCTGAGTGATATTCCATTGTACATAAGGACCACAACTTTTTTATCCATTTTTCGCTTTCCTGGGATATTTAAGGTGGAAGGAAGTGGAGGTCCTTGTCAACAGAGCAGCCCTAAACTTTGGGGTGCTTGTGTCTTGCTGATTTTCAATATTCCCGCTTTATCCCCCCATGCGTGCAAGTGCCCTATGCTCTCTAAGCTGTGTTTTTTAGATGTTTCAGGACACACCGTACACTTCTCCAGAGTGGCTGTTGGCAATTTACATCCCGCCCATCAGTGTAGCAAGGCTCCCATTTCTCCATGGCCTGTCCTGCATTTCTGGTTTTGACACTTTTTTCAGCATGGCCCTTTTGACCGATGGGAAGCGAGACTTCGTTGTCGCGCTGATTTGCCTTTCCAGGCTGCTTGGTTGGCCAAAAAGGGCGTATGCGTTTTTTCCTGAATATATTCAGGAAAAAACGCATACGCCCTTTTTGGCCAAGGGCATCATTGTCAACGTTTTGCCGCTTTTCATGTGCTTTAAAGGCGATTCGAATCTACCTCCTGAAATCTGTTTCCTGCAATTCTGCCTTGATTTCAAATCCTCTTCTTTGCCTTCCCTCAATATATTTGTGGACGAGAGTTATCATTTATAACTCTGCAGGTTTGTGAATTGCAGTGCCCTGAAGCTCCATTTTACAAGTCGCTTTTTTGGGAGCCGGCCGCAAAAGCGCCGGATGGCTTCAGGCCCTGTTCTGGTTCCGGGGGGCAGGCTGAGCCTGTGGTTAATTCTTCTTCCTGATGGGAAAATAGAGTGACCTGTGCCTGTCCCAACACCAAGAGCTAGTCTCTCATTGGTTCCCCGTCTTCCCGTTCATCCTCAGGACAAATTGCAACCTGTACGGAACAGGAGGTTAAAGGTGCTGATGCTCCAAGTAGGGAGATTGCTAGTAAAGTGGCTGGAATGGCGAACCCGAGCACAAGGAGATGAGAAATGAGGTGCGTTTTAGAAACCTTTCCCCATCACACGGTGTACCATCTTCTGGGTTTCTCATGCATGTTTTCGATGTAGGAAGATGCCCTTGAACCTGGAGATTTGGGACCCATGCGATGGGTAGCACGCAGTATTACTTTAAAGGGTCTGCGTTTGCTCACCCAACCTCACCAAACCTCTCAGCCCCAAGAGTGTCCACCCTTATGTCTCATCCAGCTGTGGGTCTAGATATGGTCAATCCAGGTTGCATCACAGCCCCTGAACGAATTGTGTAAGAATTTCTCTCTCTTTCCCTGTCTTTGTTTCATGGGTTTTTAAAAGTAATTTCTTTTTATAATGGGGTTTAGCTGCTTTTCACGGCTGTGTTTAGGCCGCTTTACACCCACTTGACACACTAACAGAGAGATATCAATACATAGGTTTTAAGATTATTACTGGTCAGATATATTCTTGTGCGGTGAATCGGGCGTGTTGAGTCCAGTTCTCTGAGCAAGGAGTAGGTCTTGTCTATTCCATATTGGGTTTATGGAACGGTATCTGAGCTAATTTGAAACTCTTGTTTTATGTATCACCCCACCTCACCTTTCCCGTTAAGCAGCCATAGTGTGTTTTCTGCATGTGTGACTCTGTTCTGTTTTGTAATTCAGTTCAAGTGTAACGGTTTTTACATTCCCTCTATAAGTGACACCTTATGAGAAGTGTCCTTTTCTGTGTGACTTATTTCACTTAGAATCGTCTTACCTAAATCCACTCATCATGCTGCTACTAGCCTTATGACATAGATTTCATGGCTGAGTGATATTCCATTGTACATAAGGACCACAACTTTTTTATCCATTTTTCGCTTTCCTGGGATATTTAAGGTGGAAGGAAGTGGAGGTCCTTGTCAACAGAGCAGCCCTAAACTTTGGGGTGCTTGTGTCTTGCTGATTTTCAATTTTCCCGCTTTATCCCCCCATGCGTGGAAGTGCCCTAGGCTCTCTAAGCTGTGTTTTTTAGATGTTTCAGGACACACCGTACACTTCTCCAGAGTGACTGTTGGCAATTCACATCCCGCCCATCAGTGTAGCAAGGCTCCCATTTCTCCATGGCCTGTCCTGCATTTCTGGTTTTGACACTTTTTTCAGCATGGCCCTTTTGACCGATGGGAAGCGAGACTTCTTTGTCGCGCTGATTTGCCTTTCCAGGTTGCTTGGTTGGCCAAAAAGGACGTATGCGTTTTTTCCTGAATATATTCAGGAAAAAACGCATACGCCCTTTTTGGCCAAGGGCATCATTGTCAACGTTTTGCCGCTTTTCATGTGCTTTAAAGGCGATTCGAATCTACCTCCTGAAATCTGTTTCCTGCAATTCTGCCTTGATTTCAAATCCTCTTCTTTGCCTTCCCTCAATATATTTGTGGACGAGAGTTATCATTTATAACTCTGCAGGTTTGTGAATTGCAGTGCCCTGAAGCTCCATTTTACAAGTCGCTTTTTTGGGAGCCGGCCGCAAAAGCGCAGGATGGCTTCAGGCCCTGTTCTGGTTCCGGGGGGCAGGCTGAGCCTGTGGTTAATTCTTCTTCCTGATGGGAAAATAGAGTGACCTGTGCCTGTCCCAACAACAAGAGCTAGTCTCTCATTGGTTCCCCGTCTTCCCGTTCATCCTCAGGACAAATTGCAACCTGTACGGAACAGGAGGTTAAAGGTGCTGATGCTCCAAGTAGGGAGATTGCTAGTAAAGTGGCTGGAATGGCGAACCCGAGCACAAGGAGATGAGAAATGAGGTGCGTTTTAGAAACCTTTCCCCATCACACGGTGTACCATCTTCTGGGTTTCTCATGCATGTTTTCGATGTAGGAAGATGCCCTTGAACCTGGAGATTTGGGACCCATGCGATGGGTCGCACGCAGTATTACTTTAAAGGGTCTGCGTTTGCTCACCCAACCTCACCGAACCTCTCAGCCCCAAGAGTGTCCACCCTTATGTCTCATCCAGCTGTGGGTCTAGATATGGTCAATCCAGGTTGCATCACAGCCCCTGAACGAATTGTGTAAGAATTTCTCTCTCTTTCCCTGTCTTTGTTTCATGGGTTTTTAAAAGTAATTTATTTTTATAATGGGGTTTAGCTGCTTTTCACGGCTGTGTTTAGGCCGCTTTACACTCACTTGACACACTAACAGAGAGATATCAATACATAGGTTTTAAGATTATTACTAGTCAGATATATTCTTGTGCGGTGAATCGGGCGTGTTGAGTCCAGTTCTCTGAGCAAGGAGTAGGTCTTGTCTATTCCATATTGGGTTTATGGAACGGTATCTGAGCTAATTTGAAACTCTTGTTTTATGTATCACCCCACCTCACCTTTCCCGTTAAGCAGCCATAGTGTGTTTTTGCATGTGTGACTCTGTTCTGTTTTGTAATTCAGTTCAAGTGTAACGGTTTTTACATTCCCTCTATAAGTGACACCTTATGAGAAGTGTCCTTTTCTGTGTGACTTATTTCACTTAGAATCGTCTTACCTAAATCCACTCATCATGCTGCTACTAGCCTTATGACATTGATTTCATGGCTGAGTGATATTCCATTGTACATAAGGACCACAACTTTTTTATCCATTTTTCGCTTTCCTGGGATATTTAAGGTGGAAGGAAGTGGAGGTCCTTGTCAACAGAGCAGCCCTAAACTTTGGGGTGCTTGTGTCTTGCTGATTTTCAATATTCCCGCTTTATCCCCCCATGCGTGGAAGTGCCCTATGCTCTCTAAGCTGTGTTTTTTAGATGTTTCAGGACACACCGTACACTTCTCCAGAGTGGCTGTTGGCAATTTACATCCCGCCCATCAGTGTAGCAAGGCTCCCATTTCTCCATGGCCTGTCCTGCATTTCTGGTTTTGACACTTTTTTCAGCATGGCCCTTTTGACCGATGGGAAGCGAGACTTCGTTGTCGCGCTGATTTGCCTTTCCAGGCTGCTTGGTTGGCCAAAAAGGGCGTATGCGTTTTTTCCTGAATATATTCAGGAAAAAACGCATACGCCCTTTTTGGCCAAGGGCATCATTGTCAACGTTTTGCCGCTTTTCATGTGCTTTAAAGGCGATTCGAATCTACCTCCTGAAATCTGTTTCCTGCAATTCTGCCTTGATTTCAAATCCTCTTCTTTGCCTTCCCTCAATATATTTGTGGACGAGAGTTATCATTTATAACTCTGCAGGTTTGTGAATTGCAGTGCCCTGAAGCTCCATTTTACAAGTCGCTTTTTTGGGAGCCGGCCGCAAAAGCGCCGGATGGCTTCAGGCCCTGTTCTGGTTCCGGGGGGCAGGCTGAGCCTGTGGTTAATTCTTCTTCCTGATGGGAAAATAGAGTGACCTGTGCCTGTCCCAACACCAAGAGCTACTCTCTCATTGGTTCCCCGTCTTCCCGTTCATCCTCAGGACAAATTGCAACCTGTACGGAACAGGAGGTTAAAGGTGCTGATGCTCCAAGTAGGGAGATTGCTAGTAAAGTGGCTGGAATGGCGAACCCGAGCACAAGGAGATGAGAAATGAGGTGCGTTTTAGAAACCTTTCCCCATCACACGGTGTACCATCTTCTGGGTTTCTCATGCATGTTTTCGATGTAGGAAGATGCCCTTGAACCTGGAGATTTGGGACCCATGCGATGGGTAGCACGCAGTATTACTTTAAAGGGTCTGCGTTTGCTCACCCAACCTCACCAAACCTCTCAGCCCCAAGAGTGTCCACCCTTATGTCTCATCCAGCTGTGGGTCTAGATATGGTCAATCCAGGTTGCATCACAGCCCCTGAACGAATTGTGTAAGAATTTCTCTCTCTTTCCCTGTCTTTGTTTCATGGGTTTTTAAAAGTAATTTCTTTTTATAATGGGGTTTAGCTGCTTTTCACGGCTGTGTTTAGGCCGCTTTACACCCACTTGACACACTAACAGAGAGATATCAATACATAGGTTTTAAGATTATTACTGGTCAGATATATTCTTGTGCGGTGAATCGGGCGTGTTGAGTCCAGTTCTCTGAGCAAGGAGTAGGTCTTGTCTATTCCATATTGGGTTTATGGAACGGTATCTGAGCTAATTTGAAACTCTTGTTTTATGTATCACCCCACCTCACCTTTCCCGTTAAGCAGCCATAGTGTGTTTTCTGCATGTGTGACTCTGTTCTGTTTTGTAATTCAGTTCAAGTGTAACGGTTTTTACATTCCCTCTATAAGTGACACCTTATGAGAAGTGTCCTTTTCTGTGTGACTTATTTCACTTAGAATCGTCTTACCTAAATCCACTCATCATGCTGCTACTAGCCTTATGACATAGATTTCATGGCTGAGTGATATTCCATTGTACATAAGGACCACAACTTTTTTATCCATTTTTCGCTTTCCTGGGATATTTAAGGTGGAAGGAAGTGGAGGTCCTTGTCAACAGAGCAGCCCTAAACTTTGGGGTGCTTGTGTCTTGCTGATTTTCAATTTTCCCGCTTTATCCCCCCATGCGTGGAAGTGCCCTAGGCTCTCTAAGCTGTGTTTTTTAGATGTTTCAGGACACACCGTACACTTCTCCAGAGTGACTGTTGGCAATTCACATCCCGCCCATCAGTGTAGCAAGGCTCCCATTTCTCCATGGCCTGTCCTGCATTTCTGGTTTTGACACTTTTTTCAGCATGGCCCTTTTGACCGATGGGAAGCGAGACTTCTTTGTCGCGCTGATTTGCCTTTCCAGGTTGCTTGGTTGGCCAAAAAGGGCGTATGCGTTTTTTCCTGAATATATTCAGGAAAAAACGCATACGCCCTTTTTGGCCAAGGGCATCATTGTCAACGTTTTGCCGCTTTTCATGTGCTTTAAAGGCGATTCGAATCTACCTCCTGAAATCTGTTTCCTGCAATTCTGCCTTGATTTCAAATCCTCTTCTTTGCCTTCCCTCAATATATTTGTGGACGAGAGTTATCATTTATAACTCTGCAGGTTTGTGAATTGCAGTGCCCTGAAGCTCCATTTTACAAGTCGCTTTTTTGGGAGCCGGCCGCAAAAGCGCAGGATGGCTTCAGGCCCTGTTCTGGTTCCGGGGGGCAGGCTGAGCCTGTGGTTAATTCTTCTTCCTGATGGGAAAATAGAGTGACCTGTGCCTGTCCCAACAACAAGAGCTAGTCTCTCATTGGTTCCCCGTCTTCCCGTTCATCCTCAGGACAAATTGCAACCTGTACGGAACAGGAGGTTAAAGGTGCTGATGCTCCAAGTAGGGAGATTGCTAGTAAAGTGGCTGGAATGGCGAACCCGAGCACAAGGAGATGAGAAATGAGGTGCGTTTTAGAAACCTTTCCCCATCACACGGTGTACCATCTTCTGGGTTTCTCATGCATGTTTTCGATGTAGGAAGATGCCCTTGAACCTGGAGATTTGGGACCCATGCGATGGGTCGCACGCAGTATTACTTTAAAGGGTCTGCGTTTGCTCACCCAACCTCACCAAACCTCTCAGCCCCAAGAGTGTCCACCCTTATGTCTCATCCAGCTGTGGGTCTAGATATGGTCAATCCAGGTTCCATCACAGCCCCTGAACGAATTGTGTAAGAATTTCTCTCTCTTTCCCTGTCTTTGTTTCATGGGTTTTTAAAAGTAATTTCTTTTTATAATGGGGTTTAGCTGCTTTTCACGGCTGTGTTTAGGCCGCTTTACACCCACTTGACACACTAACAGAGAGATATCAATACATAGGTTTTAAGATTATTACTGGTCAGATATATTCTTGTGCGGTGAATCGGGCGTGTTGAGTCCAGTTCTCTGAGCAAGGAGTAGGTCTTGTCTATTACATATTGGGTTTATGGAACGGTATCGGAGCTAATTTGAAACTCTTGTTTTATGTATCACCCCACCTCACCTTTCCCGTTAAGCAGCCATAGTGTGTTTTCTTCATGTGTGACTCTGTTCTGTTTTGTAATTCAGTTCAAGTGTAACGGTTTTTACATTCCCTCTATAAGTGACACCTTATGAGAATTGTCCTTTTCTGTGTGACTTATTTCACTTAGAATCGTCTTACCTAAATCCACTCATCATGCTGCTACTAGCCTTATGACATTGATTTCATGGCTGAGTGATATTCCATTGTACATAAGGACCACAACTTTTTTATCCATTTTTCGCTTTCCTGGGATATTTAAGGTGGAAGGAAGTGGAGGTCCTTGTCAACAGAGCAGCCCTAAACTTTGGGGTGCTTGTGTCTTGCTGATTTTCAATTTTCCCGCTTTATCCCCCCATGCGTGGAAGTGCCCTAGGCTCTCTAAGCTGTGTTTTTTAGATGTTTCAGGACACACCGTACACTTCTCCAGAGTGACTGTTGGCAATTCACATCCCGCCCATCAGTGTAGCAAGGCTCCCATTTCTCCATGGCCTGTCCTGCATTTCTGGTTTTGACACTTTTTTCAGCATGGCCCTTTTGACCGATGGGAAGCGAGACTTCTTTGTCGCGCTGATTTGCCTTTCCAGGTTGCTTGGTTGGCCAAAAAGGGCGTATGCGTTTTTTCCTGAATATATTCAGGAAAAAACGCATACGCCCTTTTTGGCCAAGGGCATCATTGTCAACGTTTTGCCGCTTTTCATGTGCTTTAAAGGCGATTCGAATCTACCTCCTGAAATCTGTTTCCTGCAATTCTGCCTTGATTTCAAATCCTCTTCTTTGCCTTCCCTCAATATATTTGTGGACGAGAGTTATCATTTATAACTCTGCAGGTTTGTGAATTGCAGTGCCCTGAAGCTCCATTTTACAAGTCGCTTTTTTGGGAGCCGGCCGCAAAAGCGCCGGATGGCTTCAGGCCCTGTTCTGGTTCCGGGGGGCAGGCTGAGCCTGTGGTTAATTCTTCTTCCTGATGGGAAAATAGAGTGACCTGTGCCTGTCCCAACACCAAGAGCTACTCTCTCATTGGTTCCCCGTCTTCCCGTTCATCCTCAGGACAAATTGCAACCTGTACGGAACAGGAGGTTAAAGGTGCTGATGCTCCAAGTAGGGAGATTGCTAGTAAAGTGGCTGGAATGGCGAACCCGAGCACAAGGAGATGAGAAATGAGGTGCGTTTTAGAAACCTTTCCCCATCACACGGTGTACCATCTTCTGGGTTTCTCATGCATGTTTTCGATGTAGGAAGATGCCCTTGAACCTGGAGATTTGGGACCCATGCGATGGGTAGCACGCAGTATTACTTTAAAGGGTCTGCGTTTGCTCACCCAACCTCACCAAACCTCTCAGCCCCAAGAGTGTCCACCCTTATGTCTCATCCAGCTGTGGGTCTAGATATGGTCAATCCAGGTTGCATCACAGCCCCTGAACGAATTGTGTAAGAATTTCTCTCTCTTTCCCTGTCTTTGTTTCATGGGTTTTTAAAAGTAATTTCTTTTTATAATGGGGTTTAGCTGCTTTTCACGGCTGTGTTTAGGCCGCTTTACACCCACTTGACACACTAACAGAGAGATATCAATACATAGGTTTTAAGATTATTACTGGTCAGATATATTCTTGTGCGGTGAATCGGGCGTGTTGAGTCCAGTTCTCTGAGCAAGGAGTAGGTCTTGTCTATTCCATATTGGGTTTATGGAACGGTATCTGAGCTAATTTGAAACTCTTGTTTTATGTATCACCCCACCTCACCTTTCCCGTTAAGCAGCCATAGTGTGTTTTCTGCATGTGTGACTCTGTTCTGTTTTGTAATTCAGTTCAAGTGTAACGGTTTTTACATTCCCTCTATAAGTGACACCTTATGAGAAGTGTCCTTTTCTGTGTGACTTATTTCACTTAGAATCGTCTTACCTAAATCCACTCATCATGCTGCTACTAGCCTTATGACATTGATTTCATGGCTGAGTGATATTCCATTGTACATAAGGACCACAACTTTTTTATCCATTTTTCGCTTTTCTGGGATATTTAAGGTGGAAGGAAGTGGAGGTCCTTGTCAACAGAGCAGCCCTAAACTTTGGGGTGCTTGTGTCTTGCTGATTTTCAATTTTCCCGCTTTATCCCCCCATGCGTGGAAGTGCCCTAGGCTCTCTAAGCTGTGTTTTTTAGATGTTTCAGGACACACCGTACACTTCTCCAGAGTGGCTGTTGGCAATTTACATCCCGCCCATCAGTGTAGCAAGGCTCCCATTTCTCCATGGCCTGTCCTGCATTTCTGGTTTTGACACTTTTTTCAGCATGGCCCTTTTGACCGATGGGAAGCGAGACTTCTTTGTCGCGCTGATTTGCCTTTCCAGGTTGCTTGGTTGGCCAAAAAGGGCGTATGCGTTTTTTCCTGAATATATTCAGGAAAAAACGCATACGCCCTTTTTGGCCAAGGGCATCATTGTCAACGTTTTGCCGCTTTTCATGTGCTTTAAAGGTGATTCGAATCTACCTCCTGAAATCTGTTTCCTGCAATTCTGCCTTGATTTCAAATCCTCTTCTTTGCCTTCCCTCAATATATTTGTGGACGAGAGTTATCATTTATAACTCTGCAGGTTTGTGAATTGCAGTGCCCTGAAGCTCCATTTTACAAGTCGCTTTTTTGGGAGCCGGCCGCAAAAGCGCAGGATGGCTTCAGGCCCTGTTCTGGTTCCGGGGGGCAGGCTGAGCCTGTGGTTAATTCTTCTTCCTGATGGGAAAATAGAGTGACCTGTGCCTGTCCCAACACCAAGAGCTAGTCTCTCATTGGTTCCCCGTCTTCCCGTTCATCCTCAGGACAAATTGCAACCTGTACGGAACAGGAGGTTAAAGGTGCTGATGCTCCAAGTAGGGAGATTGCTAGTAAAGTGGCTGGAATGGCGAACCCGAGCACAAGGAGATGAGAAATGAGGTGCGTTTTAGAAACCTTTCCCCATCACACGGTGTACCATCTTCTGGGTTTCTCATGCATGTTTTCGATGTAGGAAGATGCCCTTGAACCTGGAGATTTGGGACCCATGCGATGGGTAGCACGCACTATTACTTTAAAGGGTCTGCGTTTGCTCACCCAACCTCACCAAACCTCTCAGCCCCAAGAGTGTCCACCCTTATGTCTCATCCAGCTGTGGGTCTAGATATGGTCAATCCAGGTTGCATCACAGCCCCTGAACGAATTGTGTAAGAATTTCTCTCTCTTTCCCTGTCTTTGTTTCATGGGTTTTTAAAAGTAATTTCTTTTTATAATGGGGTTTAGCTGCTTTTCACGGCTGTGTTTAGGCCGCTTTACACCCACTTGACACACTAACAGAGAGATATCAATACATAGGTTTTAAGATTATTACTGGTCAGATATATTCTTGTGCGGTGAATCGGGCGTGTTGAGTCCAGTTCTCTGAGCAAGGAGTAGGTCTTGTCTATTACATATTGGGTTTATGGAACGGTATCTGAGCTAATTTGAAACTCTTGTTTTATGTATCACCCCACCTCACATTTCCCGTTAAGCAGCCATAGTGTGTTTTCTGCATGTGTGACTCTGTTCTGTTTTGTAATTCAGTTCAAGTGTAACGGTTTTTACATTCCCTCTATAAGTGACACCTTATGAGAAGTGTCCTTTTCTGTGTGACTTATTTCACTTAGAATCGTCTTACCTAAATCCACTCATCATGCTGCTACTAGCCTTATGACATAGATTTCATGGCTGAGTGATATTCCATTGTACATAAGGACCACAACTTTTTTATCCATTTTTCGCTTTCCTGGGATATTTAAGGTGGAAGGAAGTGGAGGTCCTTGTCAACAGAGCAGCCCTAAACTTTGGGGTGCTTGTGTCTTGCTGATTTTCAATTTTCCCGCTTTATCCCCCCATGCGTGGAAGTGCCCTAGGCTCTCTAAGCTGTGTTTTTTAGATGTTTCAGGACACACCGTACACTTCTCCAGAGTGACTGTTGGCAATTCACATCCCGCCCATCAGTGTAGCAAGGCTCCCATTTCTCCATGGCCTGCCCTGCATTTCTGGTTTTGACACTTTTTTCAGCATGGCCCTTTTGACCGATGGGAAGCGAGACTTCTTTGTCGCGCTGATTTGCCTTTCCAGGTTGCTTGGTTGGCCAAAAAGGGCGTATGCGTTTTTTCCTGAATATATTCAGGAAAAAACGCATACGCCCTTTTTGGCCAAGGGCATCATTGTCAACGTTTTGCCGCTTTTCATGTGCTTTAAAGGCGATTCGAATCTACCTCCTGAAATCTGTTTCCTGCAATTCTGCCTTGATTTCAAATCCTCTTCTTTGCCTTCCCTCAATATATTTGTGGACGAGAGTTATCATTTATAACTCTGCAGGTTTGTGAATTGCAGTGCCCTGAAGCTCCATTTTACAAGTCGCTTTTTTGGGAGCCGGCCGCAAAAGCGCCGGATGGCTTCAGGCCCTGTTCTGGTTCCGGGGGGCAGGCTGAGCCTGTGGTTAATTCTTCTTCCTGATGGGAAAATAGAGTGACCTGTGCCTGTCCCAACACCAAGAGCTACTCTCTCATTGGTTCCCCGTCTTCCCGTTCATCCTCAGGACAAATTGCAACCTGTACGGAACAGGAGGTTAAAGGTGCTGATGCTCCAAGTAGGGAGATTGCTAGTAAAGTGGCTGGAATGGCGAACCCGAGCACAAGGAGATGAGAAATGAGGTGCGTTTTAGAAACCTTTCCCCATCACACGGTGTACCATCTTCTGGGTTTCTCATGCATGTTTTCGATGTAGGAAGATGCCCTTGAACCTGGAGATTTGGGACCCATGCGATGGGTAGCACGCAGTATTACTTTAAAGGGTCTGCGTTTGCTCACCCAACCTCACCAAACCTCTCAGCCCCAAGAGTGTCCACCCTTATGTCTCATCCAGCTGTGGGTCTAGATATGGTCAATCCAGGTTGCATCACAGCCCCTGAACGAATTGTGTAAGAATTTCTCTCTCTTTCCCTGTCTTTGTTTCATGGGTTTTTAAAAGTAATTTCTTTTTATAATGGGGTTTAGCTGCTTTTCACGGCTGTGTTTAGGCCGCTTTACACCCACTTGACACACTAACAGAGAGATATCAATACATAGGTTTTAAGATTATTACTGGTCAGATATATTCTTGTGCGGTGAATCGGGCGTGTTGAGTCCAGTTCTCTGAGCAAGGAGTAGGTCTTGTCTATTCCATATTGGGTTTATGGAACGGTATCTGAGCTAATTTGAAACTCTTGTTTTATGTATCACCCCACCTCACCTTTCCCGTTAAGCAGCCATAGTGTGTTTTCTGCATGTGTGACTCTGTTCTGTTTTGTAATTCAGTTCAAGTGTAACGGTTTTTACATTCCCTCTATAAGTGACACCTTATGAGAAGTGTCCTTTTCTGTGTGACTTATTTCACTTAGAATCGTCTTACCTAAATCCACTCATCATGCTGCTACTAGCCTTATGACATTGATTTCATGGCTGAGTGATATTCCATTGTACATAAGGACCACAACTTTTTTATCCATTTTTCGCTTTTCTGGGATATTTAAGGTGGAAGGAAGTGGAGGTCCTTGTCAACAGAGCAGCCCTAAACTTTGGGGTGCTTGTGTCTTGCTGATTTTCAATTTTCCCGCTTTATCCCCCCATGCGTGGAAGTGCCCTAGGCTCTCTAAGCTGTGTTTTTTAGATGTTTCAGGACACACCGTACACTTCTCCAGAGTGGCTGTTGGCAATTTACATCCCGCCCATCAGTGTAGCAAGGCTCCCATTTCTCCATGGCCTGTCCTGCATTTCTGGTTTTGACACTTTTTTCAGCATGGCCCTTTTGACCGATGGGAAGCGAGACTTCTTTGTCGCGCTGATTTGCCTTTCCAGGTTGCTTGGTTGGCCAAAAAGGGCGTATGCGTTTTTTCCTGAATATATTCAGGAAAAAACGCATACGCCCTTTTTGGCCAAGGGCATCATTGTCAACGTTTTGCCGCTTTTCATGTGCTTTAAAGGCGATTCGAATCTACCTCCTGAAATCTGTTTCCTGCAATTCTGCCTTGATTTCAAATCCTCTTCTTTGCCTTCCCTCAATATATTTGTGGACGAGAGTTATCATTTATAACTCTGCAGGTTTGTGAATTGCAGTGCCCTGAAGCTCCATTTTACAAGTCGCTTTTTTGGGAGCCGGCCGCAAAAGCGCAGGATGGCTTCAGGCCCTGTTCTGGTTCCGGGGGGCAGGCTGAGCCTGTGGTTAATTCTTCTTCCTGATGGGAAAATAGAGTGACCTGTGCCTGTCCCAACACCAAGAGCTAGTCTCTCATTGGTTCCCCGTCTTCCCGTTCATCCTCAGGACAAATTGCAACCTGTACGGAACAGGAGGTTAAAGGTGCTGATGCTCCAAGTAGGGAGATTGCTAGTAAAGTGGCTGGAATGGCGAACCCGAGCACAAGGAGATGAGAAATGAGGTGCGTTTTAGAAACCTTTCCCCATCACACGGTGTACCATCTTCTGGGTTTCTCATGCATGTTTTCGATGTAGGAAGATGCCCTTGAACCTGGAGATTTGGGACCCATGCGATGGGTAGCACGCACTATTACTTTAAAGGGTCTGCGTTTGCTCACCCAACCTCACCAAACCTCTCAGCCCCAAGAGTGTCCACCCTTATGTCTCATCCAGCTGTGGGTCTAGATATGGTCAATCCAGGTTGCATCACAGCCCCTGAACGAATTGTGTAAGAATTTCTCTCTCTTTCCCTGTCTTTGTTTCATGGGTTTTTAAAAGTAATTTCTTTTTATAATGGGGTTTAGCTGCTTTTCACGGCTGTGTTTAGGCCGCTTTACACCCACTTGACACACTAACAGAGAGATATCAATACATAGGTTTTAAGATTATTACTGGTCAGATATATTCTTGTGCGGTGAATCGGGCGTGTTGAGTCCAGTTCTCTGAGCAAGGAGTAGGTCTTGTCTATTACATATTGGGTTTATGGAACGGTATCTGAGCTAATTTGAAACTCTTGTTTTATGTATCACCCCACCTCACATTTCCCGTTAAGCAGCCATAGTGTGTTTTCTGCATGTGTGACTCTGTTCTGTTTTGTAATTCAGTTCAAGTGTAACGGTTTTTACATTCCCTCTATAAGTGACACCTTATGAGAAGTGTCCTTTTCTGTGTGACTTATTTCACTTAGAATCGTCTTACCTAAATCCACTCATCATGCTGCTACTAGCCTTATGACATAGATTTCATGGCTGAGTGATATTCCATTGTACATAAGGACCACAACTTTTTTATCCATTTTTCGCTTTCCTGGGATATTTAAGGTGGAAGGAAGTGGAGGTCCTTGTCAACAGAGCAGCCCTAAACTTTGGGGTGCTTGTGTCTTGCTGATTTTCAATTTTCCCGCTTTATCCCCCCATGCGTGGAAGTGCCCTAGGCTCTCTAAGCTGTGTTTTTTAGATGTTTCAGGACACACCGTACACTTCTCCAGAGTGACTGTTGGCAATTCACATCCCGCCCATCAGTGTAGCAAGGCTCCCATTTCTCCATGGCCTGCCCTGCATTTCTGGTTTTGACACTTTTTTCAGCATGGCCCTTTTGACCGATGGGAAGCGAGACTTCTTTGTCGCGCTGATTTGCCTTTCCAGGTTGCTTGGTTGGCCAAAAAGGGCGTATGCGTTTTTTCCTGAATATATTCAGGAAAAAACGCATACGCCCTTTTTGGCCAAGGGCATCATTGTCAACGTTTTGCCGCTTTTCATGTGCTTTAAAGGCGATTCGAATCTACCTCCTGAAATCTGTTTCCTGCAATTCTGCCTTGATTTCAAATCCTCTTCTTTGCCTTCCCTCAATATATTTGTGGACGAGAGTTATCATTTATAACTCTGCAGGTTTATGAATTGCAGTGCCCTGAAGCTCCATTTTACAACTCGCTTTTTTGGGATCTGGCCGCAAAAGCGCAGGATGGCTTGAGGACCTGTTCTGGTTCCGGGGGGCAGGCTGAGCCTCTGGTTAATTCTTCTTCCTGATGGGAAAATAGAGTGACCTGTGCCTGTCCCAACACCAAGAGCTAGTCTCTCATTGGTTCCCCGTCTTCCCGTTTATCCTCAGGACAAATTGCAACCTGTACGGAACAGGAGGTTAAAGTGCTGATGCTCCAAGTAGGGAGATTGCTAGTAAAGTGGCTGGAATGGCGAACCCGAGCACAAGGAGATGAGAATAGAGGTGCGTTTTAGAAACCTTTCCCCATCACACAGTGTACCATCTTCTGGGTTTCTCATGCATGTTTTCGATGTAGGAAGATGCCCTTGAACCTGGAGATTTGGGACCCATGCGATGGGTAGCACACAGTATTACTTTAAATGGTCTGCGTTTGCTCACCCAGCCTCACCAAACCTCTCAGCCCCAAGAGTGTCCACCCTTATGTCTCTTCCAGCTGTGGGTCTAGATATGGTCAATCCAGGTTGCATCACAGCCCCTGAACGAATTGTGTAAGAATTTCTCTCTTTCCCTGTCTTTGTTCCATGGGTTTTTAAAAGTAATTTATTTTTATAATGGGGTTTAGCTGCTTTTCACGGCTGTGTTTATGCCGCTTTACACCCACTGGACACACTAACAGAGAGATATCAATACATAGGTTTTAAGATTATTACTAGTCAGATATATTCTTGTGCGGTGAATCGGGCGTGTTGAGTCCAGTTCTCTGAGCAAGGAGTAGGTCTTGTCGATTACATATTGGGTTTATGGAATGGTATCTGAGCTAATTTGAAACTCTTGTTTTATGTATCACCCCACCTCACCTTTCCCGTTAAGCAGCCATAGTGTGTTTTCTGCATGTGTGACTCTGTTCTGTTTTGTAATTCAGTTCAAGTGTAACGGTTTTTACATTCCCTCTATAAGTGACACCTTATGAGAAGTGTCCTTTTCTGTGTGACTTATTTCACTTAGAATCGTCTTACCTAAATCCACTCATCATGCTGCTACTAGCCTTATGACATTGATTTCATGGCTGAGGGATATTCCATTGTACATAAGGACCACAACTTTTTTATCCATTTTTCGCTTTCCTGGGATATTTAAGGTGGAATGAAGTGGAGGTCCTTGTCAACAGAGCAGCCCTAAACTTTGGGGTGCTTGTGTCTTGCTGATTTTCAATTTTCCCACTTTATCCCCCCATGCGTGGAAGTGCCCTATGCTCTCTAAGCTGTGTTTTTTAGATGTTTCAGGACACACCGTACACTTCTCCAGAGTGGCTGTTGGCAATTTACATCCCGCCCATCAGTGTAGCAAGGCTCCCATTTCTCCATGGCCTGTCCTGCATTTCTGGTTTTGACACTTTTTTCAGCATGGCCCTTTTGACTGATGGGAAGCGAGACTTCTTTGTAGCGCTGATTTGCCTTTCCAGGTTGCTTGGTTGGCCAAAAAGGGCGTATGCGTTTTTTCCTGAATATATTCAGGAAAAAACGCATACGCCCTTTTTGGCCAAGGGCATCATTGTCAACGTTTTGCCGCTTTTCATGTCCTTTAAAGGCGATTCGACTCTACCTCCTGAAATCTGTTTCCTGCAATTCTGCTTGATTTCAAATCCTCTTCTTTGCCTTCCCTCAATATATTTGTGGACGAGAGTTATGATTTATAACTCTGCAGGTTTGTGAATTGCAGTGCCCTGAAGCTCCATTTTACAAGTCGCTTTTTTGGGAGCTGGCTGAAAAAGCGCAGGATGGCTTCAAGCCCTATTCTGGTTCCGGGGGGCAGGCTGAGCCTGTGGTTAATTCTTCTTCCTGATGGGAAAAAAGAGTGACCTGTGCCTGTCCCAACACCAAGAGCTAGTCTCTCATTGGTTCCCCGTCTTCCCCTTCATCCTCAGGACAAATTGCAACCTGTACGGAACAGGAGGTTAAAGGTGCCGATGCTCCAAGTAGGGAGATTGCTAGTAAAGTGGCTGGAATGGCGAACCCGAGCACAAGGAGATGAGAAATGAGGTGCGTTTTAGAAACCTTTCCCGGTCACACGGTCTACCACCTTCTGGGTTTCTCATGCATGTTTTCGATGTAGGAAGATGCCCTTGAACCTGGAGATTTGGGACCCATGGGATGGGTAACAGGCAGTAGTACTTTAAAGGCTCTGCGTTTGCTCCCCCAACCTCACCAAATCTCTCAGCCCAGAGAGTATCCACCCTTACGTCTCATCTAGCTGTGGGTCTAGATATGGTCTATCCAGGTGGCATCACAGCCCCTGAACGAATTTTGTAAGAATTTCTCTCTCTTTCACTGTCTTTGTTTCACGGGTTTTTAAAATTAATTTATTTTTTTAATGGGGTTTAGCTGCTTTTCACGGCTGTGTTTATGCCGCTTTACACCCACTTGACTCACTTCCACAGAGATATAAATTCATAGGTTTTAAGATTATTACTAGTCTGATATATTCTTGTGCCGTGAATAGGGGGTGTTGATTCCAGTTCACTGAGCAAGGAGTAGGTCTTTCTATTACATATTGGGTTTATGGAACGGTACCTGAGCTAATTTGAAACCCTTGTTTTCTGCAGCACCGCACCTCACCTTTCCCGTTAAGCAGCCATAGTGTGTTTTCTAAACGTGTGACTCTGTTCTGTTTTGTAATTCAGTTCAAGTGTAGCGGTTTTTACATTCCCTCTATAAGTGATAGCTTAAGATAAGTGTCCTTTTCTGTGTGACTTATTTCACTTAGAATTGTCGTACCTAAATCCACTCATCATGCTGCTACTAGCCTTATGACATTGATTTCATGGCTGAGTGATATTCCATTGTACATAAGGACCACCACTTCTTTATCCATTTTTCTCTTTCCTGGGATATTTAAGGTGTCATGAAGTGGAGGTTCTTGTCAACAGAGCAGCCCTAAACTTTGGGGTGCCTGTGTCTTGCTGATTTTAATTTTCCCAATTTATACGCCCGTGAGTGGAAGTGCCCTATGCGCTCTAAGCTGTGTTTTTTAGATGTTTCAGGACACACCGTACACTTCTCCAGAGTGGCTGTTGGCAATTTACATCCCGCCCATCAGCGTAGCAAGGCTCTCATTTCTCCATGGCCTGTCCTGCATTTCTGGTTTTGACAGTTTTTTCAGCATGGCCCTTTTGACCGATGGGAAGAGAGACTTCTTTGTAGCGCTGATTTGCCTTTCCAGGTTGCTTGGTTGGCCAAAAAGGGCGTATGCGTTTTTTCCTGAATATATTCAGGAAAAAACGCATACGCCCTTTTTGGCCAAGGGCATCATTGTCAACGTTTTGCCGCTTTTCATGTGCTTTAAAGGCGATTCGAATCTACCTCCTGAAATCTGTTTCCTGCAATTCTGCCTTGATTTCAAATCCTCTTCTTTGCCTTCCCTCAATATATTTGTGGACGAGAGTTATCATTTATAACTCTGCAGGTTTGTGAATTGCAGTGCCCTGAAGCTCCATTTTACAAGTCGCTTTTTTGGGAGCCAGCAGCAAAAGCATAGGATGGCTTCAGGCCCTGTTCTGGTTCCGGGGGGCAGGCTGAGCCTGTGGTTAATTCTTCTTCCTGATGGGAAAATAGAGTGACCTGTGCCTGTCCCAACACCTCAGAGCTAGTCTCTCATTGGCTCCCCCTCTTCCCGTTCATCCTCAGTACAAATTGCAAGCTGTACGGAACAGGAGGTTAAAGGTGCTGATTCTCCAAGGAGGGATATTGCTAGTAAAGCGGCTGGAATGGCGAACCCGAGCACAAGGAGATGAGAAATGAAGTGCGTTTTAGAAACCTTTCCCGGTCACACGGTCTACCACCTTCTGGGTTTCTCATGCATGTTTTCGATGTAGGAAGATGCCCTTGAACCTGGAGATTTGGGACCCATGGTATGGGTAACAGGCAGTAGTACTTTAAAGGCTCTGCGTTTTCTCCCCCAACCTCACCAAACCTCTCAGCCCCGAGAGTATCCACCCTTACGTCTCATCCAGCTGTGGGTCTAGATATGGTCAATCCAGGTGGCATCACAGCCCCTGAACGAATTTTGTAAGAATTTCTCTCTCTTTCACTGTCTTTGTTTCACGGGTTTTTAAAATTAATTTATTTTTTTAATGGGGTTTAGCTGCTTTTCACGGCTGTGTTTATGCCGCTTTACACCCACTTGACTCACTTCCACAGAGATATAAATTCATAGGTTTTAAGATTATTACTAGTCTGATATATTCTTGTGCCGTGAATAGGGTGTGTTGATTCCAGTTCACTGAGCAAGGAGTAGGTCTTTCTATTACATATTGGGTTTATGGAACGGTACCTGAGCTAATTTGAAACCCTTGTTTTCTGCAGCACCGCACCTCACCTTTCCCGTTAAGCAGCCATAGTGTGTTTTCTAAACGTGTGACTCTGTTCTGTTTTGTAATTCAGTTCAAGTGTAGCGGTTTTTACATTCCCTCTATAAGTGATAGCTTAAGATAAGTGTCCTTTTCTGTGTGACTTATTTCACTTAGAATTGTCGTACCTAAATCCACTCATCATGCTGCTACTAGCCTTATGACATTGATTTCATGGCTGAGTGATATTCCATTGTACATAAGGACCACCACTTCTTTATCCATTTTTCTCTTTCCTGGGATATTTAAGGTGTCATGAAGTGGAGGTTCTTGTCAACAGAGCAGCCCTAAACTTTGGGGTGCCTGTGTCTTGCTGATTTTAATTTTCCCAATTTATACGCCCGTGAGTGGAAGTGCCCTATGCGCTCTAAGCTGTGTTTTTTAGATGTTTCAGGACACACCGTACACTTCTCCAGAGTGGCTGTTGGCAATTTACATCCCGCCCATCAGCGTAGCAAGGCTCTCATTTCTCCATGGCCTGTCCTGCATTTCTGGTTTTGACAGTTTTTTCAGCATGGCCCTTTTGACCGATGGGAAGAGAGACTTCTTTGTAGCGCTGATTTGCCTTTCCAGGTTGCTTGGTTGGCCAAAAAGGGCGTATGCGTTTTTTCCTGAATATATTCAGGAAAAAACGCATACGCCCTTTTTGGCCAAGGGCATCATTGTCAACGTTTTGCAGCTTTTCATGTGCTTTAAAGGCGATTCGAATCTACCTCCTGAAATCTGTTTCCTGCAATTCTGCCTTGATTTCAAATCCTCTTCTTTGCCTTCCCTCAATATATTTGTGGACGAGAGTTATCATTTATAACTCTGCAGGTTTGTGAATTGCAGTGCCCTGAAGCTCCATTTTACAAGTCGCTTTTTTGGGAGCCAGCCGCAAAAGCACAGGATGGCTTCAGGCCCTGTTCTGGTTCCGGGGGGCAGGCTGAGCCTGTGGTTAATTCTTCTTCCTGATGGGAAAATAGAGTGACCTGTGCCTGTCCCAACACCTCAGAGCTAGTCTCTCATTGGCTCCCCCTCTTCCCGTTCATCCTCAGTACAAATTGCAAGCTGTACGGAACAGGAGGTTAAAGGTGCTGATTCTCCAAGGAGGGATATTGCTAGTAAAGCGGCTGGAATGGCGAACCCGAGCACAAGGAGATGAGAAATGAAGTGCGTTTTAGAAACCTTTCCCGGTCACACGGTCTACCACCTTCTGGGTTTCTCATGCATGTTTTCGATGTAGGAAGATGCCCTTGAACCTGGAGATTTGGGACCCATGGTATGGGTAACAGGCAGTAGTACTTTAAAGGCTCTGCGTTTTCTCCCCCAACCTCACCAAACCTCTCAGCCCCGAGAGTATCCACCCTTACGTCTCATCCAGCTGTGGGTCTAGATATGGTCAATCCAGGTGGCATCACAGCCCCTGAACGAATTTTGTAAGAATTTCTCTCTCTTTCACTGTCTTTGTTTCACGGGTTTTTAAAATTAATTTATTTTTATAATGGGGTTTAGCTGCTTTTCACGGCTTTGTTTATGCCGCTTTACACCCACTTGACTCACTTCCAGAGAGATATAAATTCATAGGTTTTAAGATTCTTATTAGTCAGATATATTCTTGTGCCGTGAATAGAGGGTGTTGAGTCCAGTTCACTGAGCAAGGAGTCGGTCTTTCTATTACATATTGGGTTTATGGAACGGTATCTGAGCTAATTTGAAACCCTTGTTTTCTGCAGCACCCCACCTCACCTTTCCCGTTAAGCAGCCATAGTGTGTTTTCTAAACGTGTGAGTCTGTTCTATTTTGTAATTCAGTTCAGTTGTAGCAGTTTTTACATTCCCTCTATAAGTGATAGCTTATGATAAGTGTCTTTTTCTGTGTGACTTATTTCACTTAGAATTTTCGTACCTAAATCCACTCATCATGCTGCTACTAGCCTTATGACATTGATTTCATGGCTGAGTGATATTCCATTGTACATAAGGACCACCACTTCTTTATCCATTTTTCTCTTTCCTGGGATATTTAAGGTGTCATGAAGTGGAGGTTCTTGTCAACAGAGAAGCCCTAAACTTTGGGGTGCCTGTGTCTTGCTGATTTTTACTTTTCCCAATTTATACGCCCGTGAGTGGAAGTGCCCAATGCGCTCTAAGCTGTGTTTTTTCGATGTTTCAGGACACACCGTACACTTATCCAGATTGGCTGTTGGCAATTTACATCCCGCCCATCAGTGTAGCAAGGCTGACATTTCTCCATGGCCTGTCCTGCATTTCTGGTTTCACACTTTTTTCAGCATGGCCCTTTAGACCGATGGGAAGCGAGACTTCTTTGTAGCGCTGGTTTGCCTTTCCAGTTTGCTTGGTTGGCCAAAAAGGGCGTATGCGTTTTTTCCTGAATATATTCAGGAAAAAACGCATACGCCCTTTTTGGCCAAGGGCATCATTGTCGAAGTTTTGCCGCTTTTCATGTGCTTTAAAGGCGATTCGAGTCTACCTCCTGAAATCTGTTTCCTGCAATTCTGCCTTGCTTTCAAATCCTCTTCGTTGCCTTCCCTCAATATATTTGTGGACGAGAGTTATCATTTATAACTCTGCCGGTTTGTGAATTGCAGTGCCCCTGAGCTCCATTTTTCAACTCGCTTTTTTGGGAGCTGGCCGCAAAAGCGCAAGATGGCCTCAGGCCCTATTCTGGTTCCGGGCAGCAGGCTGAGCCTGTGATTAATTCTTCTTCCTGTTGGGAAAATAGAGTGACCTGTGCCTGTCCCAACACCTAGAGCTAGTCTCTCATTGGCTCCCCCTCTTCCTGTTCATCCTCAGGACAAATTGCAAGCTGTACGGAACACGAGGTTAAAGGTGCTGATTCTCCAAGGAGGGAGATTGCTAGTAAAGCGGCTGGAATGGCGAACCCGAGCAGAAGGAGATGAGAAATGAGGTGCGTTTTAGAAACCTTTCCAGGTCACACGGTGTACCACCTTCTGGGTTTCTCATGCATGTTTTCGATGTGGGAAGATGCCCTTGAAACTGGAGATTTGGGACCCATGGGATGGGTAACAGGCAGTATTACTTTAAAGGCTCTGCGTTTGCTCCCCCAACCTCACCAAATCTCTCAGCCCCGAGAGTGTCCACCGTTATGTCTCATCCAGCTGTGGGTCTAGATATGGTCATTCCAGGTGGCATCACAGCCCCTGAACGAATTTTGTAAGAATTTCTCTCTCTTTCACTTTCTTTGTTTCACGGGTTTTTAAAATTAATTTATTCTTATAATGGGGTTTAGCTGCTTTTCACGGCTGTGTTTATGCCGCTTTACACCCACTTGACTCACTTTCAGAGAGATATAAATTCATAGGTTTTAAGATTCTTTCTAATCAGATATATTCTTGTGCGGTGAATAGGGGGTGTTGAGTCCAGTTCACTGAGCAAGGAGTAGGTCTTTCTATTACATATTGGGTTTATGGAACGGTATCTCAGCTAATTTGAAACCCTTGTTTTATGCATCACCCCACCTCACCTTTCCCATTAAGCAGCCATAGTGTGTTTTGTAAACGTGTGACACTGTTTTGTTTTGTAATTCAGTTCAATTGTAGCGGTTTTTACATTCCCTCTATAAGTGATAGCTTATGATAAGTGTCTTTTTCTGTGTGACTTATTTCACTTAGAATTGTCGTACCTAAATCCACTCATCATGCTGCTACTAGCCTTATGACATTGATTTCATGGCTGAGTGATATTCCATTGTACATAAGGACCACCACTTCTTTATCCATTTTTCTCTTTCCTGGGATATTTAAGGTGTCATGAAGTGGAGGTTCTTGTCAACAGAGCAGCCCTAGACTTTGGGGTGCCTGTGTCTTGCTGATTTTTAGTTTTCCCAATATATACGCACGTGAGTGGAAGTGCCCTATGCGCACTAAGCTTTGTTTTTTCGATGTTTCGGACACACAGTACACTTCTCCAGAGTGGCTGTTGGCAGTTTACATCCTGACTATCAGCGTAGCAAGGCTCCCATTTCTCCATGGCCTGTCCTGCATTTCTGGTTTTGACACTTTTTTCAGCATGGCCCTTTTGACCGATGGGAAGCGAGACTTCTTTGTAGCGCTGATTTGCCTTTCCAGGTTGCTTGGTTGGCCAAAAAGGGCGTATGCGTTTTTTCCTGAATATATTCAGGAAGAAACGCATACGCCCTTTTTGACCATGGGCATCATTGTCGACGTTTTGCCGCTTTTCATGTGCTTTAAAGGCGATTCGAATCTACCTCCTGAAATCTGTTTCCTGCAATTCTACCTTGCTTTCAAATCCTCTTCGTTGCCTTCAATCAAGATATTTGTGAACGAGAGTTATCATTTACAACTCAGCAGGTTTGTTAATTGCAGTTCCCCTGAGCTCCATTTTTCAACTCGCTTTTTTGGGAGCTGGCCGCAAAAGCGCAGGACGGCATCAGGCCCTATTCTGGTTCCGGGCGGCAGGCTGAGCCTGTGGTTAATTCTTCTTCCTGATGGGAAAATAGAGTGACCTGTGCCTGTCCCAACACCTAGAGCTAGTCTCTCATTGGCTCCCCTTCTTCCCGTTCATACTCAGGACAAATTGCAAGCTGTACGGAACAGGAGGTTAAAGGTCCTGATACTCCAAGGAGGGAGATTGCTAGTAAAGCGGCTGGAATGGCGAACCCGAGCACAAGGAGATGAGAAATGAGGTGCGTTTTAGAAACCTTTCCCGGTCACACGGTCTACCACCTTCTGGGTTTCTCATGCATGTTTTCGATGTAGGAAGATGCCCTTGAACCTGGAGATTTGGGACCCATGCGATGGGTAACAGGCAGTAGTACTTTAAAGGCTCTGTGTTTGCTCCCCCAACCTCACCAAATCTCTCAGCCCCGAGAGTATCCACCCTTACGTCTCATCCAGCTGTGGGTCTAGATATGGTCATTCCAGGTGGCATCACAGCCCCTGAACGAATTTTGTAAGAATTTCTCTCTTTTTCACTGTCTTTGTTTCACGGGTTTTTAAAATTAATTTATTTTTATAATGGTGTTTAGCTGCTTTTCACGGCTGTGTTTATGCCGCTTTACACCCACATGACTCACATCCAGAGAGATATCAATACATAGGTTTTAAGATTCTTACTAGTCAGATATATTCTTGTGCGGTGAATAGGGGGTGTTGAGTCCAGTTCACTGAGCAAGGAGTAGGTCTTTCTATTACATATTGGGGTTATGGAACGGTATCTGAGCTAATTTGAAACCCTTGTTTTCTGCAGCACCCCACCTCAACTTTCCCGTTAAGCAGCCATAGTGTGTTTTCTAAACGTGTGACTCTGTTCTGTTTTGTAATTCAGTTCAAGTGTAGCGGTTTTACATTCCCTCTATAAGTGATAGCTTATGATAAGTGTCTTTTTCTGTGTGACTTATTTCACTTAGAATTGTCGTACCTAAATCCACTCATCATGCTGCTACTAGCCTTATGACATTGATTTCATGGCTGAGTGATATTCCATTGTACATAAGGACCACCACTTCTTTATCCATTTTTCTCTTTCCTGGGATATTTAAGGTGTGGTGAAGTGGAGGTTCTTGTCAACAGAGCAGCACTAAACTTTGGGGTGCCTGTGTGTTGCTGATTTTTAGTTTTCCCAATTTATACGCCCATGAGTGTAAGTGCCCTATGCGTTCTAAGCTGTGTTTTTTCGATGTTTCAGGACACACCGTACACTTCTCCAGAGTGGCTGTTGGCAATTTACATCCCGCCCATCAGCGTAGCAAGGCTCCCATTTCTCCATGGGCTGTCCTGCAATTCTGGTTTTGAGTCTTTTTTCAGCATGGCCCTTTTGACCGATTGGAAGCGAGACTTCTTTGTAGCGCTGATTTGCCTTTCCAGGTTGCTTGGTTGGCCAAAAAGGGCGTATGCGTTTTTTCCTGAATATATTCTGGAAAAAACGCATACGTCCTTTTTGGCCAAGGGCATCATTGTCGACGTTTTGCCGTTTTTCATGTGCTTTAAAGGCGACGCGAATCTACCTCCTGAAATCTGTTTCCTGCAATTCTGCCTTGCTTTCAAATCCTCTTCGTTGCCTTCCCTCAATATATTTGTGGACGAGAGTTATCATTTATAACTCTGCAGGTTTGTGAATTGCAGTGCCCCTGAGCTCCATTTTTCAAATCGCTTTTTTGGGAGCTGGCCGCAAAAGCGCAAGATGGCCTCAGGCCCTATTCTGGTTCCGGGCAGCAGGCTGAGCCTGTGATTAATTTTTCTTCCTGTTGGGAAAATAGAGTGACCTGTGCCTGTCCCAACACCTAGAGCTAGTCTCTCATTGGCTCCCCCTCTTCCTGTTCATCCTCAGGACAAATTGCAAGCTGTACGGAACAGGAGGTTAAAGGTGCTGATTCTCCAAGGAGGGAGATTGCTAGTAAAGTGGCTGGAATGGCGAACCCGAGCACAAGGAGATGAGAAATGAGGTGCGTTTTAGAAACCTTTCCCGGTCACACGGTGTACCACCTTCTGGGTTTCTCATGCATGTTTTCGATGTAGGAAGATGCCCTTGAACGTGGAGATTTGGGACCCATGGGATGGGTAACAGGCAGTATTACTTTAAAGGCTCTGCGTTGGCTCCCCCAACCTCACCAAATCTCTCAGCCCCGAGAGTGTCCACCCTTATGTCTCATCCAGCTGTGGGTCTAGATATGGTCATTCCAGGTGGCATCACAGCCCCTGAACGAATTTTGTAAGAATTTCTCTCTCTTTCACTTTCTTTGTTTCACGGGTTTTTAAAATTAATTTATTCTTATAATGGGGTTTAGCTGCTTTTCACGGCTGTGTTTATGCCGCTTTACACCCACTTGACTCACTTTCAGAGAGATATAAATTCATAGGTTTTAAGATTCTTTCTAATCAGATATATTCTTGTGCGGTGAATAGGGGGTGTTGAGTCCAGTTCACTGAGCAAGGAGTAGGTCTTTCTATTACATATTGGGTTTATGGAACGGTATCTCAGCTAATTGAAAACCCTTGTTTATGCATCACCCCACCTCACCTTTCCCGTTAAGCAGCCATAGTGTGTTTTGTAAACGTGTGACTCTGTTCTGTTTTGTAATTCAGTTCAAGTGTAGCGGTTTTTACATTGCCTCTATAAGTGATAGCTTATGATAAGTGTCTTTTTCTGTGTGACTTATTTCACTTAGAATTGTCGTACCTAAATCCACTCATCATGCTGCTACTAGCCTTATGACATTGATTTCATGGCTGAGTGATATTCCATTGTATATAAGGACCACCACTTCTTTATCCATTTTTCTCTTTCCTGGGATATTTAAGGTGTCATGAAGTGGAGGTTCTTGTCAACAGAGCAGCCCTAAACTTTGGGGTGCCTGTGTGTTGCTGATTTTTACATTTCCCAATTTATACGCCCATGAGTGTAAGTGCCCTATGCGCTCTAAGTTGTGTTTTTTCGATGTTTCAGGACACACCGTACACTTCTCCAGAGTGGCTGTTGGCAATTTACATCCCGCCCATCAGCGTAGCAAGGCTCCCATTTCTCCATGGGCTGTCCTGCATTTCTGGTTTTGACACTTTTTTCACCATGTCCCTTTTGACCGATTGGAAGCGAGACTTCTTTGTAGCGCTGATTTGCCTTTCCAGGTTGCTTGGTTAGCCAAAAAGTGCGTATGCGTTTTTTCCTGAATATATTCTGGAAAAAACGCATACGTCCTTTTTGGCCAAGGGCATCATTGTCGACGTTTTGCCGTTTTTCATGTGCTTTAAAGGCGACGCGAATCTACCTCCTGAAATCTGTTTCCTGCAATTCTGCCTTGCTTTCAAATCCTCTTTGTTGCCTTCCCTCAATATATTTGTGGACGAGAGTTATCATTTATTACTGTGCCGGTTTGTGAACTGCAGTGCCCCAGAGCTCCATTTTTCAACTCGCTTTTTTGGGAGCTGGCCGCAAAAGTGCAAGATGGCCTCAGGCCCTATTCTGGTTCCGGGCAGCAGGCTGAGCCTGTGATTAATTCTTCTTCCTGTTGGGAAAATAGAGTGACCTGTGCCTGTCCCAACACCTAGAGCTAGTCTCTCATTGGCTCCCCCTCTTCCTGTTCATCCTCAGGACAAATTGCAAGCTGTACGGAACAGGAGGTTAAAGGTGCTGATTCTCCAAGGAGGGAGATTGCTAGTAAAGCGGCTGGAATGGCGAACCCAAGCACAAGGAGATGAGAAATGAGGTGCGTTTTAGAAACCTTTCCAGGTCACACGGTGTACCACCTTCTGGGTTTCTCATGCATGTTTTCGATGTAGGAAGATGCCCTTGAACGTGGAGATTTGGGACCCATGGGATGGGTAACAGGCAGTATTACTTTAAAGGCTCTGCGTTTGCTCCCCCAACCTCACCAAATCTCTCAGCCCCGAGAGTGTCCACCCTTATGTCTCATCCAGCTGTGGGTCTAGATATGGTCATTCCAGGTGGCATCACAGCCCCTGAACGAATTTTGTAAGAATTTCTCTCTCTTTCACTTTCTTTGTTTCACGGGTTTTTAAAATTAATTTATTCTTATAATGGGGTTTAGCTGCTTTTCACGGCTGTGTTTATGCCGCTTTACACCCACTTGACTCACTTTCAGAGAGATATAAATTCATAGGTTTTAAGATTCTTTCTAATCAGATATATTCTTGTGCAGTGAATAGGGGGTGTTGAGTCCAGTTCACTGAGCAAGGATTAGGTCTTTCTATTACATATTGGGGTTATGGAACGGTATCTGAGCTAATTTGAAACCCTTGTTTTCTGCAGCACCCCACCTCACCTTTCCCGTTAAGCAGCCATAGTGTGTTTTCTAAACGTGTGACTCTGTTCTGTTTTGTAATTCTGTTCAATTGTAGCGGTTTTTACATTCCCTCTATAAGTGATAGCTTATGATAAGTGTCTTTTTCTGTGTGACTTATTTCACTTAGAATTGTCGTACCTAAATACACTCATCATGCTGCTACTAGCCTTATGCCATTGATTTCATGGCTGAGTGATATTCCATTGTACATAAGGACCACAACGTCTTTATCCATTTTTCTCTTTCCTGGGATATTTAAGGTGTCATGTAGGGGAGGTTCTTGTCAACAGAGCAGCCCTAAACTTTGGGGTGCCTGTGTGTTGCTGATTTTTAGTTTTCCCAATTTATACGCCCATGAGTGTAAGTGCCCTCTGCGCTCTAAGCTGTGTTTTTTCGATGTTTCAGGACACACCGTACACTTCTCCAGAGTGGCTGTTGGCAATTTACATCCCGCCCATCAGCGTAGCAAGGCTCCCATTTCTCCATGGGCTGTCCTGCATTTCTGGTTTTGACACTTTTTTCAGCATGGCCCTTTTGACCGATTGGAAGCGAGACTTCTTTGTAGCGCTGATTTGCCTTCCAGGTTGCTTGGTTGGCCAAAAAGGACGTATGCGTTTTTTCCTGAATATATTCTGGAAAAAACGCATTCGTCCTTTTTGGCCAAGGGCATCATTGTCGACGTTTTGCCGTTTTTCATGTGCTTTAAAGGCGACGCGAATCTACCTCCTGAAATCTGTTTCCTGCAATTCTGCCTTGCTTTCAAATCCTCTTCGTTGCCTTCCCTCAATATATTTGTGGACGAGAGTTATCATTTATAACTCTGCCGGTTTGTGAATTGCAGTGCCCCTGAGCTCCATTTTTCAACTCGCTTTTTTGGGAGCTGGCTGCAAAAGCGCAAGATGGCCTCAGGCCCTATTCTGGTTCCGGGCAGCAGGCTGAGCCTGTGATTAATTCTTCTTCCTGTTGGGAAAATAGAGTGACCTGTGCCTGTCCCAACACCTAGAGCTAGTCTCTCATTGGCTCCCCCTCTTCCTGTTCATCCTCAGGACAAATTGCAAGCTGTACGGAAGAGGAGGTTAAAGATGCTGATTCTCCAAGGAGGGAGATTGCTAGTAAAGCGGCTGTAATGGCGAACCCGAGCACAATGAGATGAGAAATGAGGTGCGTTTTAGAAACCTTTCCCGGTCACACGGTGTACCACCTTCTGGGTTTCTCATGCATGTTTTCGATGTAGGAAGATGCCCTTGAACCTGGAGATTTGGGACCCATGGGATGGGTAACAGGCAGTATTACTTTAAAGGCTCTGCGTTTGCTCCCCCAACCTCAACAAATCTCTCAACCCCAAGAGTGTCCACCCTTATGTCTCATCCAGCTGTGGGTCTAGATATGGTCATTCCAGGTGGCATCACATCCCCTGAACGAATTTTGTAAGAATTTCTCTCTCTTTCACTTTCTTTGTTTCACGGGTTTTTAAAATTAATTTATTCTTATAATGGGGTTTAGCTGCTTTTCACGGCTGTGTTTATGCCGCTTTACACCCACTTGACTCACTTTCAGAGAGATATAAATTCATAGGTTTTAAGATTCTTACTAATCAAATATATTCTTGTGCGGTGAATAGGGGGTGTTGAGTCCAGTTCACTGAGCAAGGAGTAGGTCTTTCTATTACATATTGGGTTTATGGAACGGTATCTAAGCTAATTTGAAACCCTTGTTTTATGCATCACCCCACCTCACCTTTCCCGTTAAGCAGCCATAGTGTGTTTTCTAAACGTGTGAGTCTGTTCTATTTTGTAATTCAGTTCAATTGTAGCGGTTTTTACATTCCCTCTATAAGTGATAGCTTATGATAAGTGTCTTTTTCTGCTTGACTTATTTCACTTAGATTCGTCGTACCTAAATCCACTCATCATGCTGCTACTAGCCTTATGACATTGATTTCATGGCTGAGTGATATTCCATTGTACATAAGGACCACCACTTCTTTATCCATTTTTCTCTTTCCTGGGATATTTAAGGTGTCATGAAGTGGAGGTTCTTGTCAACAGAGCAGCCCTAAACTTTGGGGTGCCTGTGTCTTGCTGATTTTTAATTTTCCCAATATATACGCACGTGAGTGGAAGTGCCCTATGCGCTCTAAGCTGTGTTTTTTCGATGTTTCGGGACACACAGTACACTTCTCCAGAGTGGCTGTTGGCAATTTACCTCCCGACTATCAGCGTAGCAAGGCTCCCATTTCTCCATGGAATGTCCTGCATTTCTGGTTTTGACACTTTTTTCATCATGGCCCTTTTGACCGACGGGAAGCGAGACTTCTTTGTAGCGCTGATTTGACTTTAGAGGTTGCTTGGTTGGCCAAAAAGGGCGTATGCGTTTTTTCCTGAATATATTCAGGAAAAAACGCATACGCCCTTTTTGACCATGGGCAGCATTGTCGACGTTTTGCCGCTTTTCATGTGCTTTAAAGGCGATTCGAATCTACCTCCTGAAATCTGTTTCCTGCAATTCTGCCTTGCTTTCAAATCCTCTTCGTTGCCTTCAATCAAGATATTTGTGAACGAGAGTTATCATTTACAACTCTGCAGGTTTGTTAATTGCAGTTCCCCTGAGCTCCATTTTTCAACTCGCTTTTTTGGGAGCTGGCCGCAAAAGCGCAAGATGGCCTCAGGCCCTATTCTGGTTCCGGGCAGCAGGCTGAGCCTGTGATTAATTCTTCTTCCTGTTGGGAAAATAGAGTGACCTGTGCCTGTCCCAACACCTAGAGCTAGTCTCTCATTGGCTCCCCCTCTTCCTGTTCATCCTCAGGACAAATTGCAAGCTGTACGGAACAGGATGTTAAAGATGCTGATTCTCCAAGGATGGAGATTGCTAGTAAAGTGGCTGGAATGGCGAACCCGAGCACAAGGAGATGAGAAATGAGCTGCGTTTTAGAAACCTTTCCCGGTCACACGGTGTACCACTTTCTGGGTTTCTCATGCATGTTTTCGATGTAGGAAGATGCCCTTGAACCTGGAGATTTGGGACCCATGGGATGGGTAACAGGCAGTAGTACTTTAAAGGCTCTGTGTTTGCTCACCCAACCTCACCAAATCTCTCAGCCCCGAGAGTATCCACCCTTACGTCTCATACAGCTGTGGGTCTAGATATGTTCATTCCAGGTGGCATCACAGCCCCTGAACGAATTTTGTAAGAATTTCTCTCTCTTTCACTGTCTTTGTTTCACGGGTTTTTAAAATTAATTTATTTTTATAATGGGGTTTAGCTGCTTTTCACGGCTGTGTTTATGCCGCTTTACACCCACTTGACTCACATCCAGAGAGATATCAATACATAGGTTTTAAGATTCTTACTAGTCAGATATATTCTTGTGCGGTGAATAGGTGGTGTTGAGTCCAGTTCACTGAGCAAGGAGTAGGTCTTTCTATTACATATTGGGGTTATGGAACGGTATCTGAGCTAATTTGAAACCCTTGTTTTCTGCAGCACCCCACCTCACCTTTCCCGTTAAGCAGCCATAGTGTGTTTTCTAAACGTGTGACTCTGTTCTGTTTTGTAATTCTGTTCAATTGTAGCGGTTTTTACATTGCCTCTATAAGTGATAGCTTATGATAAGTGTCTTTTTCTGTGTGACTTATTTCACTTAGAATTGTCGTAACTAAATCCACTCATCATGCTGCTACTAGCCTTATGACATTGATTTCATGGCTGAGGGATATTCCATTGTACATAAGGACCACCACGTCTTTATCCATTTTTCTCTTTCCTGGGATATTTAAGGTGTCATGTAGGGGAGGTTCTTGTCAACAGAGCAGCCCTAAACTTTGGGGTGCCTGTGTGTTGCTGATTTTTAGTTTTCCCAATTTATACGCCCATGAGTGTAAGTGCCCTTTGCGCTCTAAGCTGTGTTTTTTCGATGTTTCACGACACACTGTACACTTCTCCAGAGTGGCTGTTGGCACTTTACATCCCGCCCATCAGCGTACCAAGGCTCCCATTTCTCCATGGCCAGTCCTGCATTTCTGGTTTTGACACTTTTTTCAGCATGGCCCTTTTGACCGATGAGAAGCGAGACTTCTTTGTAACGCTGATTTGCCTTTCCAGGTTGCTTGGTTGGCCAAAAAGGGCGTATGCGTTTTTTCCTGAATATATTCAGGAAAAAACGCATACGCCCTTTTTGGCCAAGGGCATCATTGTCGACGTTTTGCCGCTTTTCATGTGCTTTAAATGAGACTCGAATCTACCTCCTGAAATCTGTCTCCTGCAATTCTGCCTTGCTTTCAAATCCTCTTCGTTGCCTTCCCTCAGTATATTTGTGGACGAGAGTTATCATGTATAACTCTGCAGGTTTGTGAATTGGAGTGCCCCTGAGCTCCATTTTTCAACTCGCTTTTTTGGGAGTTGGCCGCAAAAGCGCAGGATGGCCTCAGGCCCTATTCTGGTTTCGGGCGGTAGGCTGAGCCTGTGGTTAATTCTTCTTCCTGATGGGAAAATAGAGTGACCTGTGCCTGTCCCAACACCTAGAGCTAGTCTCTCATTGGCTCCCCCTCTTCTCGATCATCCTCAGGACAAATTGCAAGCTGTACTGAACAGGAGGTTAAAGGTGCTGATTCTCCAAGGAGGGAGATTGCTAGTAAAGCGGCTGGAATGGCGAACCCGAGCACGAGGAGATGAGAAATGAGGTGCGTTTTAGAAACCTTTCCAGGTCACACGGTGTACCACCTTCTGGGTTTCTCATGCATGTTTTCGATGTAGGAAGATGCCCTTGAAACTGGAGATTTGGGACCCATGGGATGGGTAACAGGCAGTAGTACTTTAAAGGCTCTGTGTTTGCTCACCCAACCTCACCAAATCTCTCAGCCCTGAGAGTATCCACCCTTACGTCTCATCCAGCTGTGGGTCTAGATATGGTCATTCCAGGTGGCATCACAGCCCCTGAACGAATTTTGTAAGAATTTCTCTCTCTTTCACTGTCTTTCTTTCACGGGTTTTTAAAATTAATTTATTCTTATAATGGGGTTTAGCTGCTTTTCACGGCTGTGTTTATGCCGCTTTACACTCACTTGACTCACATCCAGAGAGATATCAATACATAGGTTTTAAGATTCTTACTAGTCAGATATATTCTTGTGCGGTGAATAGGGGGTGTTGAGTCCAGTTCACTGAGCAAGGAGTAGGTCTTTCTATTACATATTGGGTTTATGGAACGGTATCTCAGCTAATTTGAAACCCTTGTTTTCTGCAGCACCCCACCTCACCTTTCCCGTTAAGCAGCCATAGTGTGTTTTCTAAACGTGTGACTCTGTTCTGTTTTGTAATTCTGTTCAATTGTAGCGGTTTTTACATTGCCTCTATAAGTGATAGCTTATGATAAGTGTCTTTTTCTGTGTGACTTATTTCACTTAGAATTGTTGTACCTAAATCCACTCATCATGCTGCTACTAGCCTTATGACATTGATTTCATGGCTGAGTGATATTCCATTGTACATAAGGACCACCACTTCTTTATCCATTTTTCTCTTTCCTGGGATATTTAAGGTGTCATGAAGTGGAGGTTCTTGTCAACAGAGCAGCCCTAAACTTTGGGGTGCCTGTGTGTTGCTGATTTTTAGTTTTCCCAATTTATACGCCCATGAGTGTAAGTGCCCTATGCGCTCTAAGCTGTGTTTTTTCGATGTTTCAGGACACACCGTACACTTCTCCAGAGTGGCTGTTGGCAATTTACATCCCGCCCATCAGCATAGCAAGGCTCCCATTTCTCCATGGCCTGTCCTGCATTTCTGGTTTTGACACTTTTCTCAGCATGGCCCTTTTGACCGATGAGAAGCGAGACTTCTTTGGAGCGCTGATTTGCCTTTCCAGGTTGCTTGGTTGGCCAAAAAGGGCGTATGCGTTTTTTCCTGATTATATTCAGGAAAAAACGCATACGCCCTTTTTGGCCAAGGGCATCATTGTCAACGTTTTGCCGTTTTTCATGTGCTTTAAAGGCGACTCGAATCTACCTCCTGAAATCTGTTTCCTGCAATTCTGCCTTGCTTTCAAATCCTCTTCGTTGCCTTCCCTCAATATATTTGTGGACGAGAGTTAACATTTAAAACTCTGCAGGTTTGTGAATGGCAGTGCCCCTGAGCTCCATTTTTCAACTCGCTTTTTTGGGAGCTGGCCGCAAAAGCGCAGGATGGCCTCAGGCCCTATTCTGGTTCCGGGCGGCAGGCTGAGCCTGTGATTAATTCTTCTTCCTGTTGGGAAAATAGAGTGACCTGTGCCTGTCCCAACACCTAGAGCTAGTCTCTCATTGGCCCCCCCTCTTCCTGTTCATACTCAGGACAAATTGCAAGCTGTACGGAACAGGAGGTTAAAGGTCCTGATTCTCCAAGGAGGGAGATTGCTAGTAAAGCGGCTGGAATGGCGAACACGAGCACAAGGAGATGAGAAATTAGCTGCGTTTTAGAAACCTTTCCCGGTCACACGGTCTACCACCATCTGGGTTTCTCATGCATGTTTTCGATGTAGGAAGATGCCCTTGAACCTGGAGATTTGGGACCCATGGGATGGGTAACAGGCAGTAGTACTTTAAAGGCTCTGTGTTTGCTCACCCAACCTCACCAAATCTCTCAGCCCTGAGAGTATCCACCCTTACGTCTCATCCAGCTGTGGGTCTAGATATGGTCATTCCAGGTGGCATCACAGCCCCTGAACGAATTTTGTAAGAATTTCTCTCTCTTTCACTGTCTTTCTTTCACGGGTTTTTAAAATTAATTTATTTTTATAATGGGGTTTAGCTGCTTTTCACGGCTGTGTTTATGCCGCTTTACACCCACTTGACTCACATCCAGAGAGATATCAATACATAGGTTTTAAGATTCTTACTAGTCAGATATATTCTTGTGCGGTGAATAGGTGGTGTTGAGTCCAGTTCACTGAGCAAGGAGTAGGTCTTTCTATTACATATTGGGGTTATGGAACGGTATCTGAGCTAATTTGAAACCCTTGTTTTCTGCAGCACCCCACCTCACCTTTCCCGTTAAGCAGCCATAGTGTGTTTTCTAAACGTGTGACTCTGTTCTGTTTTGTAATTCTGTTCAATTGTAGCGGTTTTTACATTGCCTCTATAAGTGATAGCTTATGATAAGTGTCTTTTTCTGTGTGACTTATTTCACTTAGAATTGTCGTAACTAAATCCACTCATCATGCTGCTACTAGCCTTATGACATTGATTTCATGGCTGAGGGATATTCCATTGTACATAAGGACCACCACGTCTTTATCCATTTTTCTCTTTCCTGGGATATTTAAGGTGTCATGTAGGGGAGGTTCTTGTCAACAGAGCAGCCCTAAACTTTGGGGTGCCTGTGTGTTGCTGATTTTTAGTTTTCCCAATTTATACGCCCATGAGTGTAAGTGCCCTTTGCGCTCTAAGCTGTGTTTTTTCGATGTTTCACGACACACTGTACACTTCTCCAGAGTGGCTGTTGGCACTTTACATCCCGCCCATCAGCGTACCAAGGCTCCCATTTCTCCATGGCCAGTCCTGCATTTCTGGTTTTGACACTTTTTTCAGCATGGCCCTTTTGACCGATGAGAAGCGAGACTTCTTTGTAACGCTGATTTGCCTTTCCAGGTTGCTTGGTTGGCCAAAAAGGGCGTATGCGTTTTTTCCTGAATATATTCAGGAAAAAACGCATACGCCCTTTTTGGCCAAGGGCATCATTGTCGACGTTTTGCCGCTTTTCATGTGCTTTAAATGAGACTCGAATCTACCTCCTGAAATCTGTCTCCTGCAATTCTGCCTTGCTTTCAAATCCTCTTCGTTGCCTTCCCTCAGTATATTTGTGGACGAGAGTTATCATGTATAACTCTGCAGGTTTGTGAATTGGAGTGCCCCTGAGCTCCATTTTTCAACTCGCTTTTTTGGGAGTTGGCCGCAAAAGCGCAGGATGGCCTCAGGCCCTATTCTGGTTTCGGGCGGTAGGCTGAGCCTGTGGTTAATTCTTCTTCCTGATGGGAAAATAGAGTGACCTGTGCCTGTCCCAACACCTAGAGCTAGTCTCTCATTGGCTCCCCCTCTTCTCGATCATCCTCAGGACAAATTGCAAGCTGTACTGAACAGGAGGTTAAAGGTGCTGATTCTCCAAGGAGGGAGATTGCTAGTAAAGCGGCTGGAATGGCGAACCCGAGCACGAGGAGATGAGAAATGAGGTGCGTTTTAGAAACCTTTCCAGGTCACACGGTGTACCACCTTCTGGGTTTCTCATGCATGTTTTCGATGTAGGAAGATGCCCTTGAAACTGGAGATTTGGGACCCATGGGATGGGTAACAGGCAGTAGTACTTTAAAGGCTCTGTGTTTGCTCACCCAACCTCACCAAATCTCTCAGCCCTGAGAGTATCCACCCTTACGTCTCATCCAGCTGTGGGTCTAGATATGGTCATTCCAGGTGGCATCACAGCCCCTGAACGAATTTTGTAAGAATTTCTCTCTCTTTCACTGTCTTTCTTTCACGGGTTTTTAAAATTAATTTATTCTTATAATGGGGTTTAGCTGCTTTTCACGGCTGTGTTTATGCCGCTTTACACTCACTTGACTCACATCCAGAGAGATATCAATACATAGGTTTTAAGATTCTTACTAGTCAGATATATTCTTGTGCGGTGAATAGGGGGTGTTGAGTCCAGTTCACTGAGCAAGGAGTAGGTCTTTCTATTACATATTGGGTTTATGGAACGGTATCTCAGCTAATTTGAAACCCTTGTTTTCTGCAGCACCCCACCTCACCTTTCCCGTTAAGCAGCCATAGTGTGTTTTCTAAACGTGTGACTCTGTTCTGTTTTGTAATTCTGTTCAATTGTAGCGGTTTTTACATTGCCTCTATAAGTGATAGCTTATGATAAGTGTCTTTTTCTGTGTGACTTATTTCACTTAGAATTGTTGTACCTAAATCCACTCATCATGCTGCTACTAGCCTTATGACATTGATTTCATGGCTGAGTGATATTCCATTGTACATAAGGACCACCACTTCTTTATCCATTTTTCTCTTTCCTGGGATATTTAAGGTGTCATGAAGTGGAGGTTCTTGTCAACAGAGCAGCCCTAAACTTTGGGGTGCCTGTGTGTTGCTGATTTTTAGTTTTCCCAATTTATACGCCCATGAGTGTAAGTGCCCTATGCGCTCTAAGCTGTGTTTTTTCGATGTTTCAGGACACACCGTACACTTCTCCAGAGTGGCTGTTGGCAATTTACATCCCGCCCATCAGCATAGCAAGGCTCCCATTTCTCCATGGCCTGTCCTGCATTTCTGGTTTTGACACTTTTCTCAGCATGGCCCTTTTGACCGATGAGAAGCGAGACTTCTTTGGAGCGCTGATTTGCCTTTCCAGGTTGCTTGGTTGGCCAAAAAGGGCGTATGCGTTTTTTCCTGATTATATTCAGGAAAAAACGCATACGCCCTTTTTGGCCAAGGGCATCATTGTCAACGTTTTGCCGTTTTTCATGTGCTTTAAAGGCGACTCGAATCTACCTCCTGAAATCTGTTTCCTGCAATTCTGCCTTGCTTTCAAATCCTCTTCGTTGCCTTCCCTCAATATATTTGTGGACGAGAGTTAACATTTAAAACTCTGCAGGTTTGTGAATGGCAGTGCCCCTGAGCTCCATTTTTCAACTCGCTTTTTTGGGAGCTGGCCGCAAAAGCGCAGGATGGCCTCAGGCCCTATTCTGGTTCCGGGCGGCAGGCTGAGCCTGTGATTAATTCTTCTTCCTGTTGGGAAAATAGAGTGACCTGTGCCTGTCCCAACACCTAGAGCTAGTCTCTCATTGGCCCCCCCTCTTCCTGTTCATACTCAGGACAAATTGCAAGCTGTACGGAACAGGAGGTTAAAGGTCCTGATTCTCCAAGGAGGGAGATTGCTAGTAAAGCGGCTGGAATGGCGAACACGAGCACAAGGAGATGAGAAATTAGCTGCGTTTTAGAAACCTTTCCCGGTCACACGGTCTACCACCATCTGGGTTTCTCATGCATGTTTTCGATGTAGGAAGATGCCCTTGAACCTGGAGATTTGGGACCCATGGGATGGGTAACAGGCAGTAGTACTTTAAAGGCTCTGTGTTTGCTCACCCAACCTCACCAAATCTCTCAGCCCTGAGAGTATCCACCCTTACGTCTCATCCAGCTGTGGGTCTAGATATGGTCATTCCAGGTGGCATCACAGCCCCTGAACGAATTTTGTAAGAATTTCTCTCTCTTTCACTGTCTTTCTTTCACGGGTTTTTAAAATTAATTTTTTCTTATAATGGGGTTTAGCTGCTTTTCACGGCTGTGTTTATGCCGCTTTACACTCACTTGACTCACATCCAGAGAGATATCAATACATAGGTTTTAAGATTCTTACTAGTCAGATATATTCTTGTGCGGTGAATAGGGGGTGTTGAGTCCAGTTCACTGAGCAAGGAGTAGGTCTTTCTATTACATATTGGGTTTATGGAACGGTATCTCAGCTAATTTGAAACCCTTGTTTTCTGCAGCACCCCACCTCACCTTTCCCGTTAAGCAGCCATAGTGTGTTTTCTAAACGTGTGACTCTGTTCTGTTTTGTAATTCTGTTCAATTGTAGCGGTTTTTACATTGCCTCTATAAGTGATAGCTTATGATAAGTGTCTTTTTCTGTGTGACTTATTTCACTTAGAATTGTCGTACCTAAATCCACTCATCATGCTGCTACTAGCCTTATGACATTGATTTCATGGCTGAGTGATATTCCATTGTACATAAGGACCACCACTTCTTTATCCATTTTTCTCTTTCCTGGGATATTTAAGGTGTGGTGAAGTGGAGGTTCTTGTCAAGAGAGCAGCCCTAAACTTTGGGGTGCCTGTGTGTTGCTGATTTTTAGTTTTCCCAATTTATACGCCCATGAGTGTAAGTGCCCTATGCGTTCTAAGCTGTGTTTTTTAGATGTTTCAGGACACACCGTACACTTCTCCAGAGTGGTTGTTGGCAATTTACATCCCGCCCATCAGCGTAGCAAGGCTCCCATTTCTCCATGGGCTGTCCTGCAATTCTGGTTTTGAGTCTTTTTTCAGCATGGCCCTTTTGACCGATTGGAAGCGAGACTTCTTTGTAGCGCTGATTTGCCTTTCCAGGTTGCTTGGTTGGCTAAAAAGGACGTATGCGTTTTTTCCTGAATATATTCTGGAAAAAACGCATACGTCCTTTTTGGCCAAGGGCATCATTGTCGACGTTTTGCCGTTTTTCATGTGCTTTAAAGGCGACACGAATCTACCTCCTGAAATCTGTTTCCTGCAATTCTGCCTTGCTTTCAAATCCTCTTCGTTGCCTTCCCTCAATATATTTGTGGACGAGAGTTATCATTTATAACTCTGCCGGTTTGTGAATTGCAGTGCCCCTGAGCTCCATTTTTCAACTCGCTTTTTTGGGAGCTGGCCGCAAAAGCGCAAGATGGCCTCAGGACCTATTCTGATTCCGGGCAGCAGGCTGAGCCTGTGATTAATTCTTCTTCCTGTTGGGAAAATAGAGTGACCTGTGCCTGTCCCAACACCTAGAGCTAGTCTCTCATTGGCTCCCCCTCTTACTGTTCATCCTCAGGACAAATTGCAAGCTGTACGGAACAGGAGGTTAAAGGTGCTGATTCTCCAAGGAGGGAGATTGCTAGTAAAGCGGCTGGAATGGCGAACACGAGCACAAGGAGATGAGAAATGAGGTGCGTTTTAGAAACCTTTCCAGGTCACACGGTGTACCACCTTCTGGGTTTCTCATGCATGTTTTCGATGTAGGAAGATGCCCTTGAAACTGGAGATTTGGGACCCATGGGATGGGTAACAGGCAGTATTACTTTAAAGGCTCTGCGTTGGCTCCCCCAACCTCACCAAATCTCTCAGCCCCGAGAGTGTCCACCCTTATGTCTCATCCAGCTGTGGGTCTAGATATGGTCATTCCAGGTGGCATCACAGCCCCTGAAAGAATTTTGTAAGAATTTCTCTCTCTTTCACTGTCTTTGTTTCACGGGTTTTTAAAATTAATTTATTCTTATAATGGGGTTTAGCTGCTTTTCACGGCTGTGTTTATGCCGCTTTACACCCACTTGACTCACATCCAGAGAGATATCAATACATAGGTTTTAAGATTCTTACTAGTCAGATATATACTTGTGCGGTGAATAGGGGGTGTTGGGTCCAGTTCACTGAGCAAGGAGTAGGTCTTTCTATTACATATTGGGTTTATGGAACGGTATCTCAGCTAATTTGAAACCCTTGTTTTATGCATCACCCCACCTCACCTTTCCCGTTAAGCAGCCATAGTGTGTTTTCTAAACGTGTGACTCTGTTCTGTTTTGTAATTCTGTTCAATTGTAGCGGTTTTTACATTGCCTCTATAAGTGATAGCTTATGATAAGTGTCTTTTTCTGTGTGACTTATTTCACTTAGAATTGTCGTACCTAAATCCACTCATCATGCTGCTACTAGCCTTATGACATTGATTTCATGGCTGAGTGATATTCCATTGTACATAAGGACCACCACTTCTTTATCCATTTTTCTCTTTCCTGGGATATTTAAGGTGTGGTGAAGTGGAGGTTCTTGTCAAGAGAGCAGCCCTAAACTTTGGGGTGCCTGTGTGTTGCTGATTTTTAGTTTTCCCAATTTATACGCCCATGAGTGTAAGTGCCCTATGCGTTCTAAGCTGTGTTTTTTAGATGTTTCAGGACACACCGTACACTTCTCCAGAGTGGTTGTTGGCAATTTACATCCCGCCCATTAGCGTAGCAAGGCTCCCATTTCTCCATGGGCTGTCCTGCAATTCTGGTTTTGAGTCTTTTTTCAGCATGGCCCTTTTGATCGATTGGAAGCGAGACTTCTTTGTAGCGCTGATTTGCCTTTTCAGGTTGCTTGGTTGGCCAAAAAGGGCGTATGCGTTTTTTCCTGAATATATTCTGGAAAAAACGCATACGTCCTTTTTGGCCAAGGGCATCATTGTCGACGTTTTGCCGTTTTTCATGTGCTTTAAAGGCGACACGAATCTACCTCCTGAAATCTGTTTCCTGCAATTCTGCCTTGCTTTCAAATCCTCTTCGTTGCCTTCCCTCAATATATTTGTGGACGAGAGTTATCATTTATAACTCTGCCGGTTTGTGAATTGCAGTGCCCCTGAGCTCCATTTTTCAACTCGCTTTTTTGGGAGCTGGCCGCAAAAGCGCAAGATGGCCTCAGGCCCTATTCTGCTTCCGGGCAGCAGGCTGAGCCTGTGATTAATTCTTCTTCCTGTTGGGAAAATAGAGTGACCTGTGCCTGTCCCAACACCTACAGCTAGTCTCTCATTGGCTCCCCCTCTTCCTGTTCATCCTCAGGACAAATTGCAAGCTGTACGGAACAGGAGGTTAAAGGTGCTGATTCTCCAAGGAGGGAGATTGCTAGTAAAGCGGCTGGAATGGCGAACCCGAGCACAAGGAGATGAGAAATGAGGTGCGTTTTAGAAACCTTTCCAGGTCACACGGTGTACCACCTTCTGGGTTTCCCATGCATGTTTTCGATGTAGGAAGATGCCCTTGAAACTGGAGATTTGGGACCCATGGGATGGGTAACAGGGAGTATTACTTTAAAGTCTCTGCGTTTGCTCCCCCAACCTCACCAAATCTCTCAGCCCCGAGAGTGTCCACCCTTATGTCTCATCCAGCTGTGGGTCTAGATATGGTCATTCCAGGTGGCATCACAGCCCCTGAACGAATTTTGTAAGAATTTCTCTCTCTTTCACTTTCTTTGTTTCACGGGTTTTTAAAATTAATTTATTCTTATAATGGGGTTTAGCTGCTTTTCACGGCTGTGTTTATGCCGCTTTACACCCACTTGACTCACTTTCAGAGAGATATAAATTCATAGGTTTTAAGATTCTTTCTAATCAGATATATTCTTGTGCGGTGAATAGGGGGTGTTGAGTCCAGTTCACTGAGCAAGGAGTAGGTCTTTCTATTACATATTGGGTTTATGGAACGGTATCTCAGCTAATTTGAAACCCTTGTTTTATGCATCACCCCACCTCACCTTTCCCGTTAAGCAGCCATAGTGTGTTTTGTAAACGTGTGACACTGTTTTGTTTTGTAATTCAGTTCAATTGTAGCGGTTTTTACATTCCCTCTATAAGTGATAGCTTATGATAAGTGTCTTTTTCTGTGTGACTTATTTCACTTAGAATTGTCGTACCTAAATCCACTCATCATGCTGCTACTAGCCTTATGACATTGATTTCATGGCTGAGTGATATTCCATTGTACATAAGGACCACCACTTCTTTATCCATTTTTCTCTTTCCTGGGATATTTAAGGTGTCATGAAGTGGAGGTTCTTGTCAACAGAGCAGCCCTAGACTTTGGGGTGCCTGTGTCTTGCTGATTTTTAGTTTTCCCAATATATACGCACGTGAGTGGAAGTGCCCTATGCGCACTAAGCTGTGTTTTTTCGATGTTTCGGACACACAGTACACTTCTCCAGAGTGGCTGTTGGCAGTTTACATCCTGACTATCAGCGTAGCAAGGCTCCCATTTCTCCATGGCCTGTCCTGCATTTCTGGTTTTGACACTTTTTTCAGCATGGCCCTTTTGACCGATGGGAAGCGAGACTTCTTTGTAGCGCTGATTTGCCTTTCCAGGTTGCTTGGTTGGCCAAAAAGGGCGTATGCGTTTTTTCCTGAATATATTCAGGAAGAAACGCATACGCCCTTTTTGACCATGGGCATCATTGTCGTCGTTTTGCCGCTTTTCATGTGCTTTAAAGGCGATTCGAATCTACCTCCTGAAATCTGTTTCCTGCAATTCTACCTTGCTTTCAAATCCTCTTCGTTGCCTTCAATCAAGATATTTGTGAACGAGAGTTATCATTTACAACTCAGCAGGTTTGTTAATTGCAGTTCCCCTGAGCTCCATTTTTCAACTCGCTTTTTTGGGAGCTGGCCGCAAAAGCGCAGGACGGCATCAGGCCCTATTCTGGTTCCGGGCGGCAGGCTGAGCCTGTGGTTAATTCTTCTTCCTGATGGGAAAATAGAGTGACCTGTGCCTGTCCCAACACCTAGAGCTAGTCTCTCATTGGCTCCCCTTCTTCCCGTTCATACTCAGGACAAATTGCAAGCTGTACGGAACAGGAGGTTAAAGGTCCTGATTCTCCAAGGAGGGAGATTGCTAGTAAAGCGGTTGGAATGGCGAACCCGAGCACAAGGAGATGAGAAATGAGGTGCGTTTTAGAAACCTTTCCCGGTCACACGGTCTACCACCTTCTGGGTTTCTCATGCATGTTTTCGATGTAGGAAGATGCCCTTGAACCTGGAGATTTGGGACCCATGGGATGGGTAACAGGCAGTAGTACTTTAAAGGCTCTGTGTTTGCTCCCCCAACCTCACCAAATCTCTCAGCCCCGAGAGTATCCACCCTTACGTCTCATCCAGCTGTGGGTCTAGATATGGTCATTCCAGGTGGCATCACAGCCCCTGAACGAATTTTGTAAGAATTTCTCTCTCTTTCACTGTCTTTGTTTCACGGGTTTTTAAAATTAATTTATTTTTATAATGGTGTTTAGCTGCTTTTCACGGCTGTGTTTATGCCGCTTTACACCCACATGACTCACATCCAGAGAGATATCAATACATAGGTTTTAAGATTCTTACTAGTCAGATATATTCTTGTGCGGTGAATAGGGGGTGTTGAGTCCAGTTCACTGAGCAAGGAGTAGGTCTTTCTATTACATATTGGGGTTATGGAACGGTATCTGAGCTAATTTGAAACCCTTGTTTTCTGCAGCACCCCACCTCACCTTTCCCGTTAAGCAGCCATAGTGTGTTTTCTAAACGTGTGACTCTGTTCTGTTTTGTAATTCACTTCAAGTGTAGCGGTTTTACATTCCCTCTATAAGTGATAGCTTATGATAAGTGTCTTTTTCTGTGTGACTTATTTCACTTAGAATTGTCGTACCTAAATCCACTCATCATGCTGCTACTAGCCTTATGACATTGATTTCATGGCTGAGTGATATTCCATTGTACATAAGGACCACCACTTCTTTATCCATTTTTCTCTTTCCTGGGATATTTAAGGTGTCATGAAGTGGAGGTTCTTGTCAACAGAGCAGCCCTAAACTTTGGGGTGCCTGTGTCTTGCTGATTTTTAATTTTCCCAATATATACGCACGTGAGTGGAAGTGCCCTATGCGCTCTAAGCTGTGTTTTTTCGATGTTTCGGGACACACAGTACACTTCTCCAGAGTGGCTGTTGGCAATTTACCTCCCGACTATCAGCGTAGCAAGGCTCCCATTTCTCCATGGAATGTCCTGCATTTCTGGTTTTGACACTTTTTTCATCATGGCCCTTTTGACCGACGGGAAGCGAGACTTCTTTGTAGCGCTGATTTGACTTTAGAGGTTGCTTGGTTGGCCAAAAAGGGCGTATGCGTTTTTTCCTGAATATATTCAGGAAAAAACGCATACGCCCTTTTTGGCCAAGGGCATCATTGTCGACGTTTTGCCACTTTTCATGTGCTTTAAATGAGACTCGAATCTACCTCCTGAAATCTGTCTCCTGCAATTCTGCCTTGCTTTCAAATCCTCTTCGTTGCCTTCCCTCAATATATTTGTGGACGAGAGTTATCATGTATAACTCTGCAGGTTTGTGAATTGCAGTGCCCCTGAGCTCCATTTTTCAACTCGCTTTTTTGGGAGTTGGCCGCAAATGCGCAGGATGGCCTCAGGCCCTATTCTGGTTCCGGGCGGTAGGCTGAGCCTGTGGTTAATTCTTCTTCCTGATGGGAAAATAGAGTGACCTGTGCCTGTCCCAACACCTAGAGCTAGTCTCTCATTGGCTCCCCCTCTTCTCGATCATCCTCAGGACAAATTGCAAGCTGTACTGAACAGGAGGTTAAAGGTGCTGATTCTCCAAGGAGGGAGATTGCTAGTAAAGCGGCTGGAATGGCGAACCCGAGCACGAGGAGATGAGAAATGAGGTGCGTTTTAGAAACCTTTCCAGGTCACACGGTGTACCACCTTCTGGGTTTCTCATGCATGTTTTCGATGTAGGAAGATGCCCTTGAAACTGGAGATTTGGGACCCATGGGATGGGTAACAGGCAGTAGTACTTTAAAGGCTCTGTGTTTGCTCACCCAACCTCACCAAATCTCTCAGCCCTGAGAGTATCCACCCTTACGTCTCATCCAGCTGTGGGTCTAGATATGGTCATTCCAGGTGGCATCACAGCCCCTGAACGAATTTTGTAAGAATTTCTCTCTCTTTCACTGTCTTTGTTTCACGGGTTTTTAAAATTAATTTATTCTTATAATGGGGTTTAGCTGCTTTTCACGGCTGTGTTTATGCCGCTTTACACTCACTTGACTCACATCCAGAGAGATATCAATACATAGGTTTTAAGATTCTTACTAGTCAGATATATTCTTGTGCGGTGAATAGGGGGTGTTGAGTCCAGTTCACTGAGCAAGGAGTAGGTCTTTCTATTACATATTGGGTTTATGGAACGGTATCTCAGCTAATTTGAAACCCTTGTTTTCTGCAGCACCCCACCTCACCTTTCCCGTTAAGCAGCCATAGTGTGTTTTCTAAACGTGTGACTCTGTTCTGTTTTGTAATTCTGTTCAATTGTAGCGGTTTTTACATTGCCTCTATAAGTGATAGCTTATGATAAGTGTCTTTTTCTGTGTGACTTATTTCACTTAGAATTGTCGTACCTAAATCCACTCATCATGCTGCTACTAGCCTTATGACATTGATTTCATGGCTGAGTGATATTCCATTGTACATAAGGACCACCACTTCTTTATCCATTTTTCTCTTTCCTGGGATATTTAAGGTGTCATGAAGTGGAGGTTCTTGTCAACAGAGCAGCCCTAAACTTAGGGGTGCCTGTGTGTTGCTGATTTTTAGTTTTCCCAATTTATACGCCCATGAGTGTAAGTGCCCTATGCGCTCTAAGCTGTGTTTTTTCGATGTTTCAGGACACACCGTACACTTCTCCAGAGTGGCTGTTGGCAATTTACATCCCGCCCATCAGCATAGCACGGCTCCCATTTCTCCATGGCCTGTCCTGCATTTCTGGTTTTGACACTTTTCTCAGCATGGCCCTTTTGACCGATGAGAAGCGAGACTTCTTTGGAGCGCTGATTTGCCTTTCCAGGTTGCTTGGTTGGCCAAAAAGGGCGTATGCGTTTTTTCCTGATTATATTCAGGAAAAAACGCATACGCCCTTTTTGGCCAAGGGCATCATTGTCAACGTTTTGCCGTTTTTCATGTGCTTTAAAGGCGACTCGAATATACCTCCTGAAATCTGTTTCCTGCAATTCTGCCTTGCTTTCAAATCCTCTTCGTTGCCTTCCCTCAATATATTTGTGGACGAGAGTTAACATTTAAAACTCTGCAGGTTTGTGAATGGCAGTGCCCCTGAGCTCCATTTTTCAACTTGCTTTTTTGGGAGCTGGCCGCAAAAGCGCAGGATGGCCTCAGGCCCTATTCTGGTTCCGGGCGGCAGGCTGAGCCTGTGATTAATTCTTCTTCCTGTTGGGAAAATAGAGTGACCTGTGCCTGTCCCAACACCTAGAGCTAGTCTCTCATTGGCCCCCCCTCTTCCTGTTCATACTCAGGACAAATTGCAAGCTGTACGGAACAGGAGGTTAAAGGTCCTGATTCTCCAAGGAGGGAGATTGCTAGTAAAGCGGCTGGAATGGCGAACACGAGCACAAGGAGATGAGAAATTAGCTGCGTTTTAGAAACCTTTCCCGGTCACACGGTCTACCACCATCTGGGTTTCTCATGCATGTTTTCGATGTAGGAAGATGCCCTTGAACCTGGAGATTTGGGACCCATGGGATGGGTAACAGGCAGTAGTACTTTAAAGGCTCTGTGTTTGCTCACCCAACCTCACCAAATCTCTCAGCCCTGAGAGTATCCACCCTTACGTCTCATCCAGCTGTGGGTCTAGATATGGTCATTCCAGGTGGCATCACAGCCCCTGAACGAATTTTGTAAGAATTTCTCTCTCTTTCACTGTCTTTCTTTCACGGGTTTTTAAAATTAATTTTTTCTTATAATGGGGTTTAGCTGCTTTTCACGGCTGTGTTTATGCCGCTTTACACTCACTTGACTCACATCCAGAGAGATATCAATACATAGGTTTTAAGATTCTTACTAGTCAGATATATTCTTGTGCGGTGAATAGGGGGTGTTGAGTCCAGTTCACTGAGCAAGGAGTAGGTCTTTCTATTACATATTGGGTTTATGGAATGGTATCTCAGCTAATTTGAAACCCTTGTTTTCAGCAGCACCCCACCTCACCTTTCCCGTTAAGCAGCCATAGTGTGTTTTCTAAACGTGTGACTCTGTTCTGTTTTGTAATTCTGTTCAATTGTAGCGGTTTTTACATTGCCTCTATAAGTGATAGCTTATGATAAGTGTCTTTTTCTGTGTGACTTATTTCACTTAGAATTGTCGTACCTCAATCCACTCATCATGCTGCTACTAGCCTTATGACATTGATTTCATGGCTGAGTGATATTCCATTGTACATAAGGACCACCACTTCTTTATCCATTTTTCTCTTTCCTGGGATATTTAAGGTGTGGTGAAGTGGAGGTTCTTGTCAAGAGAGCAGCCCTAAACTTTGGGGTGCCTGTGTGTTGCTGATTTTTAGTTTTCCCAATTTATACGCCCATGAGTGTAAGTGCCCTATGCGTTCTAAGCTGTGTTTTTTAGATGTTTCAGGACACACCGTACACTTCTCCAGAGTGGTTGTTGGCAATTTACATCCCGCCCATCAGCGTAGCAAGGCTCCCATTTCTCCATGGGCTGTCCTGCAATTCTGGTTTTGAGTCTTTTTTCAGCATGGCCCTTTTGACCGATTGGAAGCGAGACTTCTTTGTAGCGCTGATTTGCCTTTCCAGGTTGCTTGGTTGGCTAAAAAGGACGTATGCGTTTTTTCCTGAATATATTCTGGAAAAAACGCATACGTCCTTTTTGGCCAAGGGCATCATTTTCGACGTTTTGCCGTTTTTCATGTGCTTTAAAGGCGACACGAATCTACCTCCTGAAATCTGTTTCCTGCAATTCTGCCTTGCTTTCAAATCCTCTTCGTTGCCTTCCCTCAATATATTTGTGGACGAGAGTTATCATTTATAACTCTGCCGGTTTGTGAATTGCAGTGCCCCTGAGCTCCATTTTTCAACTCGCTTTTTTGGGAGCTGGCCGCAAAAGCGCAAGATGGCCTCAGGACCTATTCTGATTCCGGGCAGCAGGCTGAGCCTGTGATTAATTCTTCTTCCTGTTGGGAAAATAGAGTGACCTGTGCCTGTCCCAACACCTAGAGCTAGTCTCTCATTGGCTCCCCCTCTTCCTGTTCATCCTCAGGACAAATTGCAAGCTGTACGGAACAGGAGGTTAAAGGTGCTGATTCTCCAAGGAGGGAGATTGCTAGTAAAGCGGCTGGAATGGCGAACACGAGCACAAGGAGATGAGAAATGAGGTGCGTTTTAGAAACCTTTCCAGGTCACACGGTGTACCACCTTCTGGGTTTCTCATGCATGTTTTCGATGTAGGAAGATGCCCTTGAAACTGGAGATTTGGGACCCATGGGATGGGTAACAGGCAGTATTACTTTAAAGGCTCTGCGTTTGCTCCCCCAACCTCACCAAATCTCTCAGCCCCGAGAGTGTCCACCCTTATGTCTCATCCAGCTGTGGGTCTAGATATGGTCATTCCAGGTGGCATCACAGCCCCTGAAAGAATTTTGTAAGAATTTCTCTCTCTTTCACTGTCTTTGTTTCACGGGTTTTTAAAATTAATTTATTCTTATAATGGGGTTTAGCTGCTTTTCACGGCTGTGTTTATGCCGCTTTACACCCACTTGACTCACATCCAGAGAGATATCAATACATAGGTTTTAAGATTCTTACTAGTCAGATATATACTTGTGCGGTGAATAGGGGGTGTTGGGTCCAGTTCACTGAGCAAGGAGTAGGTCTTTCTATTACATATTGGGTTTATGGAACGGTATCTCAGCTAATTTGAAACCCTTGTTTTCTGCAGCACCCCACCTCACCTTTCCCGTTAAGCAGCCATAGTGTGTTTTCTAAACGTGTGACTCTGTTCTGTTTTGTAATTCTGTTCAATTGTAGCGGTTTTTACATTGCCTCTATAAGTGATAGCTTATGATAAGTGTCTTTTTCTGTGTGACTTATTTCACTTAGAATTGTCGTACCTAAATCCACTCATCATGCTGCTACTAGCCTTATGACATT
>NW_028124729.1:0-88305 GCF_965194825.1 Balaenoptera physalus
ATGGGAAGCGAGACTTCTTTGTAGCGCTGATTTGCCTTTCCAGGTTGCTTGGTTGGCCAAAAAGGGCGTATGCGTTTTTTCCTGAATATATTCAGGAAAAAAACGCATACGCCCTTTTTGGCCAAGGGCATCATTGTCGAGGTTTTGCCGCTTTTCCTGTGCTTTAAAGGCGATTCGAATCTCCCTCCTGAAATCTGTTTCCTGCAATTCTGCCTTGCTTTCCAATCCTCTTCGTTGCCTTCCCTCAATATATTTGTGGACGAGAGTTATCATTTATAAGTCTGCAGGTTTGTGAATTGCAGTGCCCCTGAGCTCCATTTTTCAACTCGCTTTCTTGGGAGCTGGCCGCAAAAGCGCAGGATTGCTTCAGGCCCTATTCTGGTGCCGGGCGGCAGGCTGAGCCTGTGGTTAATTCTTATTCCTGATGGGGAAGTAGAGTGACCTGTGCCTGTCCCAACACCTAGAGCTAGTCTCTCATTGGTTCCCACTCTTCCCGTTCATCCTCAGGACAAATTGCAACCTGTACGGAACAGGAGGTTAAAGGTGCTGATTCTCCAAGGAAGGAGATTGCTACTAAAGCGGCTGGAATGGCGAACCCGAGCATAAGGAGATGAGAAATGAGGTGCGTTTTGGAAACCTTTCCCGATCACACGGTGTACCATCTTCTGGGTTTCTCATGCATGTTTTCGATGTAGGAAGATGCCCTTGAACCTGGAGATTTGGGACCCATGGGATGGGAACCACGCAGTATTACTTTAAAGGGTCTGCGTTTCCTCACCCAACCTCACCAAACCTCTCAGCCCCAAGAGTGTCCACCCTTATGTCTCCATCAGCTGTGGGTCTAGATATGGTCAATCCAGGTGGCATCACAGCCCCTGAACGAATTTTAAGAATTTCCCTCTCTTTCACTGTCTTTGTTTCACGGGTTTTTAAAAGTAATTGATTTTTATAATGGGGTTTAGCTGCTTTTCACTTCTGTATTTCTGCCGCTTTACACCCACTTGACTCACTAACAGAGAGATATCAAAACATAGGTTTTAAGATTCTTACTAGTCAGATATATTCTTGGGCGGTGAATAGGGAGTGTTGAGTCCAATTCACTGATCAAGGAGTAGGTCTTGTCTATTACATATTGGGTTTATGGAACGGTATCTGACCTAATTTGAAACCCTTGTTTTATGCATCACCCCACCTCACCTTTCCCGATAAGCAGCCATAGTGTGTTTTCTAAACGTGGGACTCTGTTCTGTTTTGTAATTCAGTTCAAGGGTAGCGGTTTTTACATTCCCTCTATAAGTGATATCTTATGATAAGTGTCTTTTTCTGTGTGACTTATTTCACTTAGAATCATCGTACCTAAATCCACTCATCATGCTGCTACTAGCCTTATGACGTTGATTTCATGGCTGAGTGATATTCCATTGTACATAAGGACCACAACTTCTTTATCCATTTTTCTCTTTCCTGGGATATTTAAGGTGTAACGAAGTGGAGGTTCTTGTCAACAGAGCAGCCCTAAACTTTGGGGTGCCTGTGTCTTGCTGATTTTTAGTTTTCCCAATTTATACGCCCATGAGTGGAAGTGCCCTATGTTCTCTCAGCTGAGTTTTTTAGATGTTTCAGGACACACCGTACACTTCTCCAGAGTGGCTGTTGGCAATTTACATCCCGCCCATCAGCGTTGCCAGGCTCCCGTTTCTCCATGGCCTGTCCTGCATTTCTGGTTTTGAAACTTTATTCAGCATGGCCCTTTTGACCGATGGGAAGCGAGACTTCTTGGTTGCGCTGATTTGCCTTTCCAGGTTGCTTGGTTGGCCAAAAAGGGCGTATGCGTTTTTTCCTGAATATATTCGGGAAAAAAAGCATACGCCCTTTTTGGCCAAGGGCATCATTGTCGAGGTTTTGCCGCTTTTCCTGTGCTTTAAAGGCGATTCGAATCTCCCTCCTGAAATCTGTTTCCTGCCATTCTGCCTTGCTTTCCAATCCTCTTCGTTGCCTTCCCTCAATATATTTGTGGACGAGAGTTATCATTTATAAGTCTGCAGGTTTGTGAATGGCAGTGCCCCTGAGCTCCATTTTTCAACTCGCTTTCTTGGGAGCTGGCCGCAAAAGCGCAGGATTGCTTCAGGCCCTATTCTGGTCCCGGGCGGCAGGCTGAACCTGTGGTTAATTCTTCTTCCTGATGGGGAAGTAGAGTGACCTGTGCCTGTCCCAACACCTAGAGTTAGTCTCTCATTGGTTCCCACTCTTCCCGTTCATCCTCAGGACAAATTGCAACCTGTACGGAACAGGAGGTTAAAGGTGCTGATTCTCCAAGGAGGGAGATTGCTACTAAAGCGGCTGGAATGGCGAACCTGAGCACAAGGAGATGAGAAATGAGGTGCGTTTTGGAAACCTTTCCCAATCACACGGTGTACCATCTTCTGGGTTTCTCATGCATGTTTTCGATGTAGGAAGATGCCCTTGAACCTGGAGATTTGGGACCCATGGGATGGATATCACGCAGTATTACTTTAAAGGGTCTGCGTTTCCTCACCCAACCTCACCAAACCTCTCAGCCCTAAGAGAGTCCACCCTTATGTCTCAACCAGCTGTGGGTCTAGATATGGTCAATCCAGGTGGCATCACAGCCAGTGAACGAATTTTGTAAGAATTTCTCTCTCTTTCACTGTCTTTGTTTCACGGGTTTTTAAAAGTAATTGATTTTTAAAATGGGGTTTAGCTGCTTTTCACTTCTGTGTTTCTGCCGCTTTACACCCACTTGACTCACTAACAGAGAGATATCAAAACATAGGTTTTAAGATTCTTACTAGTCAGATATATTCTTGGGCGGTGAATAGGGGGTGTTGAGTCCAATTCACTGATCAAGGAGTAGGTCTTGTCTATTACATATCGGGTTTATGGAACGGTATCTGAGCTAATTTGAAACCCTTGTTTTATGCATCACCCCACCTCACCTTTCCCGTTAAGCAGCCATAGTGTGTTTTCTAAACGTGTGACTCTGTTCTGTTTTGTAATTCAGTTCAAGGGTAGCGGTTTTTACATTCCCTCTATAAGGGATATATTATGATAAGTGTCTTTTTCTGTGTGACTTATTTCACTTAGAATCGTCATACCTAAATCCACTCATCATGCTGCTACTAGCCTTATGACCTTGATTTCATGGCTGAATGATATTCCATTGTACATAAGGACCACAACTTCTTTCTCCATTTTTCTGTTTCCTGGGATATTTAAGGTGTAACGAAGTGGAGGTTCTTGTCAACAGAGCAGCCCTAAACTTTGGGGTGCCTGTGTCTTGCTGATTTTTAGTTTTCCCAATTTATAAGCCCATGAGTGGAAGTGCCCTATGCTCTCTAAGCTGAGTTGTCTAGATGTTTCAGGACACACCGTACATTTCTCCAGAGTGGCTGTTGGCAATTTACATCCCGCCCATCAGCGTAGCCAGGCTCCCGTTTCTCCATGGCCTGTCCTGCATTTCTGGTTTTGACACTTTTTTCAGCATGGCCCTTTTGACCGATGGGAAGCGAGACTTCTTTGTAGCGCTGATTTGCCTTTCCAGGTTGCTTGGTTGGCCAAAAAGGGCGTATGCGTTTTTTCCTGAATATATTCAGGAAAAAACGCATACGCCCTTTTTGGCCAAGGGCATCATTGTCGAGGTTTTGCCACTTTTCCTGTGCTTTAAAGGCGATTCGAATCTACCTCCTGAAATTTGTTTCCTGCAATTCGGCCTTGCTTTCATATCGTCTTTGTTGCCTTCCCTCAATATATTTTTAGACGAGAGTGACCATTTATAATTCTGCATGTTTGTGAATTGCAGTGCCCCTTAGCTCCATTTTGCAACTCGCTTTTTTGTGAGCTGGCTGCAAAACCGCAGGATTCCTTTAGGCCTTATACTGGTTCCGTGGGGCAGGCTGAGCCTGTGGTTAATTCTTCTTTTTGATTTGAAATTAGAGTGACCTGTGCCTGTCTGAACATCTAGGTCTTGTCTCTCATTGTTTCTCCTCCTTCCCCTTCATTCTCTGGACAAATTCCAAAGTCTGTGCAGCAGGATGTTGAAGATGCTGACATCCTCAAGTGTGGAGAATGTTAGGAAAGAGGCTGGAGGTGTTAACCCGACAACCAGGGGATTAGGAGATGAGGTGCCTTTCCCAAAATCTTCCTGATCCCACCGTGTACCATCTTCTGGGTGTCACAGGCATGTTTTAGCTGTAGGAAAGGTCCCATGTATGTAAGGAGAACACCAGGGATTTTTTCAAATCAGTGTCTCCCCGAACCCCAATCTGGGGAATTTTTAAGCTACTGGTACATGTATGTTCATTAAGGGACTGGGCTGTAGGCAGAGTCCGAACTTTAGAGGATTGAAGTCTTAATGGTCAGAAACGCTCACCATCGGCCTCCTTTAGTTTCCATTTTATCTGTAGTTGATAGATGATGTCGATATATATATCTATTGTTTTTCAGATTATTTCCCCATAGGGGTTATTACAAAATATTGAGTATAGTTCCCTGTGCTATACAGCAGTTCCTTGTTGATGATATATTTTATACATAGCAGTGTGTATATGTTAATCCGAAACTGTTAATTTATCCCTCCTCCCACCTTTCCCCTTTGGTAATAAAAAAATACAAGATTTTATACTTCTCAGAAATCTAGGAGCTGAAAGAGAGGTATCATTTTCAATGGAAAATCATTCAAAACATGATTGAAACTTCAGCCAAGATTAGTAGATCCACATCCTTGGAAAGAAATCACTGCATTTCTCTAATGTTGACCTGACAAATATGACAAACCCTTCCACTGAACTTGCTTATAATAAAGTGATGGAAATATCAAATGGAAGTGTTACAAATACCTTAGTTTACACGAGCCTTATACACTGCTCTATGTTAACTACAGTTTGGCTCACACATCTGTTCATTGAAGTTACAATATTTGGCTCACACATCTGTTCATTGAAGTTACAATATTTGGCTCACACATCTGTTCATTGAAGTTACAATGTTCTCAAATTCTGTTACTGATCCTGCAGAGTCGGCCCCAACAAGGGTCCCCCTGCCCAGTGTCATTGGAGCCAACAGATCGAGACTGAGTTTGGTTCAGAAGCAAAGGAAAACTTTATATTTTGATCAGAGAATGAAGAGGTGAGAGCGTGCGCTCCCCCGCGGGCTGTGGGCCGGGCTGCTGTGTAGGGATCCCGTCAGCGTCAGCAGGAGGGACAGGGCGGAGCTCTCGAGGGCTGGGTTGGCTGGAGCTCAGGCTCTATGTGGCGGAGTCTGCACAGGGCCCCGAGAGCTGAGGTGTCGGCCCAGCCATTTTGCACTAGGAAATCGGGTCTGAAGTGCCAGGTGTGGGACCTCTGCCTGTGGAAACCTAGGAGCAAGTGAAATTAGAAAAAGCACAAAGGAAAAAAAGGTTATAGTTTATTTTATTGCCCAGATTCTATTTTTATCTCCCAGGAATTTTTAATGGGCTTTGCCGGTGACAAACCCCTCCTCTGCCTCTTGTCCCATTCCACATTCTTGGGGCGCTGAGGGTGCAGACACCTCTTCTGTAAATGCTTCGTGCTGAGTTGGGTGTCTTCATACCTGGGGGGAGGGGCAGGACTTCTCCCCAGCAGCCTCCAGGTGAGGTTGATTGTCCCGAGGCCTCCTCCCTCACTGCTTGTCTGCCTGAGCACCAGCGTTGGAAGTTTTATAGATTCTAATGACCTTTAAGGGTCCAGGAAAGAGATGCGCAGGGACGCTGGGGGGGCCGGTTTTACCCTGCTCCACATTGGTTCGGACCCCTTAGGCTGACGGTTTCTGCCAGCCTAGATGCTCTGACCAGTAGTCTGTGCTTTCTTCAGTTAGGCCACTGAATTAACGTACAAACAGCACCAGGTGTCAGAGCCCTGCCTGCTCAACTCCCAGACAGTCCAGGGCCGGTGGTGATCCAGGACCATGACGGCCACTCAGTCACCGCCCTTTTGAAGTAACCAGGAGTACATCTGGTCTCATTGGCCGCCATCACCGTGGTGTCTGTAGGCTTTTCTATGGTGGCAGCATTATTTACGGGTCCCCTGCCAGGTTTATTAGGTCCGCTCTGGGTGCAGTAAGTCCTGCAAGCAATAGTCTGTTCTTTTGGGGCACACTCTTGTGGTTTTCTGAGAGAAGCTCCAGGTCAAGTGATGGTCACACGAGTCGTCATGGGGGCCTTTTGTCCCAGGTTGTCTCTCTGGAGGTTGGAGTTGGAGGGCCTCCTCACTCGAGGTCATTGTGCCCACGGAGCGATCCCTGCAACTTCAGGGCATGGTGGGTGTTTAGGATCACCAAGTGGCGTCATTTACCCTTAGGAGGGAGCTGGCCTTGCGGGCTGTTCATTTCCAGGTTTTTAGATACCCCCAGTATCCTGGTCAGGTGGGGTGGCTGGCCAATGCCTGGAGGGCATTCTTGCGTTGTTCCATTTCAAGTGGTCCCAGTTTTGGCACTAAAACTCCAAGGGCGATTCGCCTTCGACTAGGAATGTAAAGGTCAAAGGGTTTAGCTAAATTAGGGAGGTCCAGGGCAAGGGTCTGAATTGACTGCTCTTTCCATTCTTGAAAGGCCGCTTCTGGATTCTATTCAAAAGGATCATCATCTTTTCCTTTCAGTGTTTCATATAGAGGCCCAGGTATTAGACTGTAGTTAGGGATCCAGATGCAGCAAACCCCAGTCTCCCCAGGAACCCCTAAGCTGTCTTCTAGTTTTAGGAAGGGTGAGGCTGCAAATGGCTTCTTCCCTTTCCTGGGATGGGCTTCTCCGATCTTCTGTGAGAATGAAGCCCAGGCAGGTCACCTTCGTCTGTGATATTTGAGCCTTTTTCTTGGACACCTTCTATCTTTTATTGGCTAGGTAGTCCAGAGGCCTCCTTAGTAGAGCTGGCGATCAGAATGTCGTCAGCATATTTTTTTAAAATTTATTTATTTATTATTTATGGCTGTGTTGTGTCTTCGTTTCTGTGTGAGGGCTTTCTCTAGTTGCGGCAAGCGGGGGCCACTCTTCATCGCGGTGTGCGGGCCTCTCACTATCGCAGCCTCTCTTATTGTGGAGCAAGGCTCCAGACGCGCAGGCTCAATAATTGTGGCTCACGGGCCTATTTGCTCCGCGGCATATGGGATCTTCTCAGACCAGGGCTCGAACCTGTGTCCCCTGCATTGGCAGGCATATTCTCAACCACTGCGCCACCAGGGAAGCCCAGGATGTCGTCTGCATATTGAAGGAGGGTTCACTTCTCCAGAGGTAGATCTTTTAGGGTTTTAGCTAACGTTTCCCCAAAGATGGTGTGGGAATTTTTGAACCCCTGGGGCAGGACGGCCAAGCAGTATTGTTTTTGTTGTATGTTGAGTCCTGCCACTCACAGCCAAAATTTCTTGTGACTCTGGGACTAATGGAATACAGAAGAAGGCATCATTGAAGTCTAATACAGAATACCATGTCCTGGTGGATGGTAGAATGGCCAGCAGGGTGTAGGAATTAGGAACTACTGGATGTATATCCTCTGTGGCTTCACTGACTGTCCTGGCGTCCTTTACCAGGTCCCCAGTAGCCCACGGGGCTCTCATTGTCAGGCCCCTCCCAGGATATGGAGCTCACCTGGGCAGGTAGCCAGCAGCCCAGTGGGCTCTCGTGGTCAGGCCCCTCCCAGGATATGGAGCTCACCTGTGCAGGTACCCAGCAGCCCACGGGGCTCTCGTGGTCAGGCCCCTCCCAGGATATGGAGCTCACCTGGGCAGGTACCCAGCAGCCCACAGGGCTCTCGTGGTCAGGCCCCTCCCAGGATATGGAGCTCACCTGGGCAGGTACCCAGCAGCTCACGGGGCTCTCGTGGGCAGGCCCCTCCCTGGATACGGAGCTCACCTGGGCAGGTACCCAGCAGCCCACGGGGCTCTCGTGGGCAGGCCCCTCCCTGGATATGGAGCTCCCGTGGACAGGTACCCCGGCAGAGCTGGGCACACAGGAACCGTGCACATAGCCCTCATTGCAGAGCACCCCCAGCACACCTGTCGCTCAGAGCTGACACAGAGCACCTCAGAGCAGGGCTTGAACTAACAAACAGCAGCTCCGACATGTCTGTGACCCTAGGCTTCACTCTGTGCGGCCTCCCTCCACCTGGTCTTCCAGGGGCTTCCACTGCAGCCGGGGCACCAGGCCTCTGTCTCCACCCACCAGCCCTCCTCTCCCTGACTCCTGGGTTCCTCTCATTAGGAGAGGGTCTTCTTGAAGTTGTCTTCCACTCATGGACCAGATAAAATGATTAGAAAACAAGCCAGGGCTGCCACCCCTTGGCTGTCCTGACTATCGGGACCCTACACCTGTTCCTTGGATCTGGCCGGTGCAGCAAGGCCCATTATCTGCAACTCTGAGCCCCTGAGGGGCGAGGATTGGCTGACCTGGGCAGCCTGACCTGGCCGGCCAGCCCTTCCCAGGTGTGCCTGGGTTGAGGTCAATATAAATACCCCTCCAGGCAGCAAAAGCCTCTGCAGCTGTGCCTGACGCCATATTCTCTGCCCCGTCAGCAGTCTCGGGGTTGTGCTGGTGGGAGGGAGTAGGGCCCAGGGCTCTATGAGTGGCCCCGTGTGAGTGGGGCTCTGCTGGACTTTCTGCAGGATTTGCCGGGCTGCCACCTGCTAAAGAAGACGATCTGTCACCAATAACTGCTGCTGGAATTTCTCCCCGGGCAGAGGTGAGGAAGGAAAAAAGCAGTGGGGACCGGGACAGGAGGGGTACCTCAGGCAGGGAAATGGAAAGCTTCCAGAAGAGCGCCCGGGGCCAGGACCATCCAGGCTGGCCTGCAGGCACCAAGTCGGCCTGCGTGCTGTCGCTGGTGTGACTCCAAGCCCTTTCCTCTAGGCTTTAAAGTCTTTGCACACATTCAGGTGTTTTACCTGGGAAGGGTGGGAAAAGTTCAGCAGCAGCTGGCCTGAGGCTCAGCTCACGTTTACTCAGACACCTCCTCACGGTCCCCCAGCTTTGCAATGAGGACGCTCCTTGCGGGGGAGCTGCTGGCTGCATGGGAGACGATTCCCCACCTCTGACCAACTTCAGAATTGTTTACCACTGGAGCAAGTGCCCTGATAGGGTTTTCCTCAGTATGACCAGTGGGTTCTGTTTTTTTTTTTTCTTTTTTGGTTCAAGGTAAGTTTTATTCCTCTTTTTGTATTTATAGATATAAGCATGGAAATAATTCATTCATATAAATACGTCTATGGGAAGGACAGAACTTTTTTTTCTGTTTTATGTTTTTAAATATTATTTTTTAATTTTTAAATTTTATTTTATTCATTTTTTTATACAGCAGGTTCTTATTGGTTATCTATTTTATACATATAAGTGTATATATGTCAATCCCAGGCTCGCAATTCATCCCACCACAACCACCCTGCCACTTTCTCCCCTTGGTGACCATACATTTGTTCTCTACATCTGTGTCTCTATTTCTGCCTTGCAAACCGGTTCATCTGTACCATTTTTCTAGGTTCCACATGTATGCGTTAATATACGATATTTGTTTTTCTTTTTCTGACTTACTTCACTCTGTATGACAGTCTCTAGATCTTTCCACGTCTCTACAAATGACCCAATTTCATTCCTTTTTATGGCTGAGTAATATTCCATTTTATATATGTACCACATATTTTCCATTTGTCTATCTATGGGCATTTAGGTTGCTTCCATGACCTGGCTATTGTAAATAGTGCTGCAATGAACATTTTGGTGAATGTGACTTTTTGAATTATGGTTTTCTCTGGGTATATGCCCAGTAGTGGGATTGCTGGGTCATATGGTAATCCTATTTTTAGTTTTTTAAGGAACCTCCATACTGTTCTCCATAGTGACTGTATCAATTTACATTCCCACAAATAGTGTAAGAAGGTTCCCTTTTCTCCACACCCTCTCCAGCATTTGTTGTTTGTAGATTTTCTGATGATGCCCATTCTAACTTGTGTGAGGTGATACCTCATTGTAGTTTTGGTTTATATTTCTCTAATAATTAGTGATGTTGAGCAGCTTTTCATGTGCTTCTTGGCCATCTGTATGTCTTCTCGGGACAAATGTCTATTTACGTCATCTGCCCATTTTTGGATTGGGTTGTTTGTTTTTTTACTGTTGAGCTGCATGTGCTGTTTATATATATTGGAGATTAATCCTTTGTCCATTGATTCGTTTGCAAATATTTTCTCCCATTCTGAGGTTGTCTTTTCGTCTTGTTTGTAGTTTCCTTTGATTTGCAAAAGCTTTTAGGTTTCATTTGCTCCCCTTTGTTTATTTTTGTTTTTTATTCCATTACTCTAGTAGGTGGATCAAAAAAGATCTTGTTGTGATTTTTGTCAAAGAGTATTCTTCCTATGTTTTCCTCTAAGAGTTTTAGAGTGTCCGGTCTTACATTTCGGTCTCTAATCCATTTTGAGTTTATTTTTTGTGTATGGTGTTAGGGAGTGTTCTAATTTCATTCTTTTACATGTAGTTGTCCATTTTTCCCAGCACCACTTATTGAAGAGACTGTCTTTTCTCCATTGTATATCCTTGCCTCCTTTGTCATAAATTAGTGGACCATAGGTGTGTAGGTTTATCTCTGGGCTTTCTTTTTTTTTCCTTTTACATCTTTATTGGAGTATCATTGCTTTACAATTGTGTGTTAGTTTCTGCTGTATAAAAAAGTGAATCAGCTATACATATACATATAACACCATATCCACTCCCTCTTGCACCTCCCTCTCACTCCCTTATCCCACCCCTTTAGGTGGTCACAAAGCACCGAGCTGATCTCCCTGTGCTATGTGGCTGCTTCCCAGTAGCTATCAATTTTACATTTGATAGTGTATATATGTCCATACCACTCTCTCACTTTGTCCCAGCTTACACTTCCCCCTCCCCATGTCCTCAAGTCCTTTCTCTACGTCGGTGTCCTTAATCCTTTCCTGCCCCTAGGTTTTTCATAAACTTTTTTTCTTTTAGATTCCATATATATGTGTTAGCATACGGTATTTGTTTTTCTCTTTCTGACTTACTTCACTCTGCAGGACAGACTCTAGATCCATCCACCTCACTACAAATAACTCAGTTTCGTTTCTTTTTATGGCTGAATAATGTTCCATTGTATATATGTGCCACATCTTCTTTATCCAGTTATCTGTTGATGGACACTTAGGTTGCTTCCATGTCCTGGCTATTGTAAATAGAGCTACAATGAACATTGTGGTACATGACTCTTTTTGAATTATGGTTTTCTCAGGGTAAATGTCCAGTAGTGGGATTGCTGGGTTGTATGGTTGTTCTATTTTTAGTTTTTAAGGAACCCCCATACCGTTCTCCCTAGTGGCTATATCAATTTACATTCCCACCAACAGTGCAAGACGGTTCCCTTTTCTCCAATAAATGCTTCTCCAGCATTTATTGTTGGTAGAATTTTTGATGATGGCCATTCTGACTGGTGTGAGGTGATACCTCATTGTAGTTTTGATTTGCATTTCTCTAATAATTAGTGATGTTCAACATCCTTTCATGTGTTTGTTGGCAACCTGTATATCTTCTTTGGAGAAATGTCTATTTAGGTCTTCTGCCCATTTTTGGATTGGGTTGTTTGGTTTTGTGATATTGAGCTACAGGAGCTGCTTTTTGGAGGTTAATCCTTTGCCATTTGCTTCATTTGAAAATATTTTCTCCCATTCTGATGGTTTTCTTTTCATCTTGCTTATGTTTTCCTTTGCTGTGCAAAGATTTTAAATTTCATTAAGTCCCATTTTTTTATTTTTGTTTTTATTTCCATTTCTCTAGGAGGTGGGTCAAAAAGGATCTTGCTGTGATTTATGTCATAGACTGTTCTGCTTATGTTTTCCTCTAAGAGTTTTATAGTGGCTGGTCTTACATTTAGGTCTCTAATCCATTTAGAGTTTATTTTTGTATATGGTGTTAGGGAGTGTTCTAATTTCATTCTTTTACATGTAGCTGTCCAGTTTTCCCAGCACCACTTACTGAAGACACTGTCTTTTCTCCATTGTATACCCTTGCCTCCTTTGTCATAGATTAGTGGACCATAGGTACGTGGGTTTATCTCTGTGCTTTCTATCCTGTTCTCTTGATCTATATTTCTGTTTTTGTGCCACTACCATATTATCTTGATTACTGTAGCTTTGTAATATAGTCTGAAGTCTGGAAGTCTGATTCCTCCAGCTCTTTTTTTCCCCCTCAAGACTGCTTTGGCTATCCGGGGTCTTTTGTGTCTCCCTACAATTTTTAAGATTTTTTTTTCTAGTTCTGTAGAAAATGCCATTGGTAATTTGATAGGGATTGCATTGAATCTGTAGATTGCTTTGGGTAGTATAGTCATTTTCACAATATTGATTCTTCTAATCCAAGAACATGGTATATGTCTCCATCTGTTTATATCATCTTTGATTTCTTTCATCAGTGTCTTATAGTTTTCTGAGTACAGGTCTTTTACTTCCTTAGGTAGGTTTATTCCTAGGTATTTTATTTTTGTTGCAGTGGTAATGGGATCGTTTCCTTAATTTCTCTTTCTGTTCTTTCATTGTTAGTGTATAGGAATGCAAGCAATTTCTGTGCATTAATTTTGTATCCTGCAACTTTACCAAATTCATTGATTAGCTCCAGTGCTTTTCTGGTGGCATCTTTAGGATTCTCTATCTATGATATGATGTCATTTGCAAACAGTGACAATTTTACTTCTTCTTTTCCTTTTTGTATTTCTTTTATTTCTTTTTCTTCTCTGATTGCCATGGCTAGGACTTCCAAAACTATGTTGAATAGTAGTGGTGAGAGTGGACATCCTCGTCTTGTTCCTAATCTTAGAGGAAACGTTTTCAGTTTTTCACCGTTGAGGATGATGTTTGCTGTGGGTTTGTCATATATGGCCTTTATTATGTTGAGGTAGTTTCCCTCTATGCCAACACTCTGCAGAGTTTTTATCGTAAATGGGTGTTGAATTTTCTCAAAATCTTTTCCTGCATCTATTGAGATGATCATATGGTTTTATTCTACAATTTGTTAATATGGTCTATCACATTGTTTTGTGTATATTGAAGAATCCTTGCATCCCTGGGATAAACCCCACTTGATCATGGTGTTTGATCCTTTTAATGTGTTGTTCGATTCTGTTTGCTAGTATTTTGTTGAGGATTTTTACATCTATATTCATCAGTGATATTGGTCTATAATTTTCTTTCCTTGTAGTATCTTTGTCTGGTTTTGGTATCAGGGTGATGGTGGTCTCATAGAATGAGTTTGGGAGTGTTCCTTCCCCTGCAATTGTTTTGAAGAATTTGAGAAGGTTGGGTGTTAGCTCTTCTCTAAATGTTTGACAGAATTCACCTGTGATGCCATCTGGTTCTGGACTTTTGTTTGTTGGAAGATTTTTAATCACAGTTTCAATTTCATTGCTTGTGATAGGTTTCTTCATATTTTCTATTTCTTCCTGGTTCAGTCTTGGAAGGTTATCCCTTTATAAGAATTTGTCCATTTCTTCCAGGTTGTCCATTTTATTGGCATAGAGTTGCTTGTAGTAGTCTCTTAGGGTGCTTTGTATTCCTGTGGTGTCTGTTGTAACTTTTCCTTTTTCACTTCTAATTTTATTGATTTGATTCCTCTCCCTCTTTTTCTGGAGTCTGGCTAAAGGTTTATCATTTTTGTTTATCTTCTCAAAGAACCGGCTTTTAGTTTTATTGATCTTTGCTTTCATTTTCTTTGCTTCTATTTCATTTATTTCTGCTTTGATCTTTATGATTTCTTTCATTCTACTAACTTTTGGTTTTGTTCTTCTTTCTCTAGTTCCTCTAGGTGTAAGGTTAGATTGTTTATTTGAGATTTTTCTTGTTTCTTGAGGTAGGCTTGTATTGCTATAAACTTCCCTCTCAGAACTGCTTTTGCTGCATCCCATAGGTTTTGGATCATCGTGTGTTTCTTGTCATTTGTCTCTAGGTAGTTTTTGATTTCCTCTTTTATTTCTTCAGTGATCTCTTGGTTATTTAGTAACGTATTGTTTAGCCTCCATGTGTTTGTGTTTTTTACGGTTTTGTCCCTGTTATTGATTTCTAATCTCATAGCATTGTGGTCGGAACAGCTGCTTGATATGATTTCAGTTTTCTTAAATTTACTGAGGCTTTATTTGTGACCCAAGATGTGATCTATCCTGGAGAATGTTCTGTGTGCAGTTGAGAAGAACGTGTAATCTGCTGTTTTTGGATGGAATGTCCTATAAATATCAATTAACTATATCTGGTCTATTGTGTCATTTAAAGCTTGTGTTTCCTTATTAATTTTCTGTCTGGATGATCTCCACTGGTGTAAGTGAGCTGTTAAAGTCCCCTGCTATTATTGTGTTACTGTTGATTTCCTCTTTTATAGCTGTTAGCAGTTGCCTTATGTATTGAGGTGCTCCTATGTTGCGCACATATATATTTATAATTGTTATATCTTCTTCTTGGATTGATCCCTTGACCATTATGTAGTGTCTTTCCTTGTCTCTTGTAACATTCTTTATTTTAAAGTCTATTATATCTGCTATGAGTATTGCTACTCCAGCTTTCTTTTGATTTTCATTTGCATAGAATATATTTTTCCATCGCCTCACTTTCAGTCTGTATGTGTCCCTAGGTCTGAAATGGGTCTCTTGTAGACAGCATATATATGGGTCTTGTTTTTGTATCCATTCAGGGAGCCTGTGTCTTTTGGTTGGAACATTTAGTCCATTCACGTTTAAGGTAATTATTGATATGTATGTTCCTATTACTATTTTCTTAATTGTTATGGGTTTGTCTTGGTGGGTCCTTTTCTTCTCTTGTGTTTCCCACTTAAGAAGTTCCTTTAGCATTTGGTGTAGAGCTGGTTTCATGGTGCTGAATTCTCTTAGCTTTTGCTTTTCTGTAGGGCTTATGATTTCTCTGTCAAATCTGAATGAGATCCTTGCTGGGTGGAGTACTCTTGGTTGTAGGTTCTTCCCTTTCATCACTTTAAATTTATGCCACTCCCTTCTGGCTTGTAGATTTTCTGCTGAGAAATCAGCTGTTATCCTTAAGGGAGTTCCCTTGTATGTTATTTCTCATTTTTCCCTTGTTGCTTTCAATAATTTTTCTTTGTCTTCAATTTTTGTCAATTTGGTTACTATGTGTCTTGGCATTTTTCTCCTTTGATTTATCCTGACTGGGACTCTCTGCACTTCCTGGACTTGGGTGGCTATTTCTTTTCCCATGCTAGGGAAGTTTTCGACTATAATCTCTTCAAATGTATTCTCGGGTCCTTTCTCTCTCTCTTCTCCTTCTGGGACCCCTATGATGTGAATGTTGTTGCGTTTAATGTTGTCCCAGAGGACTCTTAGGGTGTCTTCATTTATTTTCATTCTTTTTCTTTATTCTGTTCCATGGCAGTGATTTCCACCTTTCTGTCTTCCAGGTCACTTATCCGTTCTTCTGCCACAGTTATTCTGCTACTGATTCCTTCTGGTGTATTTTTCATTTCAGTTATTATATTGTTCACCTCTGTTTGTTTGTTCTTTAATTCTTCTAGGTGTTTGCTCCTTAATTCTTCTAGGTCTTTGTTAAGCATTTCTTGCATCTTCTCGATCTTTGCCTCCATTCTTTTGCCAAGTCTTGGATCATGTTCACTATCATTATTCTGAATTCTTTTTCTGGAAGGTTCCGTATCTCCACCTCATTTCGTTTTTTTTCCTAGGGTTTTATCTTGTTCCTTAATCTGGTATAAAGTCCTCTGCCTTTTCATTTTGTCTGTCTTTCTGTGAATGCGGTTTTCCTTCCACAGGCTGCAGAATTGTAGTTCTTCTTGCTTCTGCTGTCTGCTCTCCAGTGGATGAGTCTATCTTAGAGGCTTGTGCAAGCTTCCTGATGGGAGGGACTGGTGGTGGGTAGAGCTGGGTGTTGCTTTGGTAGGCAAAGCTTTAATCTGCTTGTCTGCAGATTAAATAAAACTTTAATAAAAAGTTTAATCCACTTATCTGCTGATGCATGGGGCTGGGTTCCCTCCCTGTTGGTAGTTTCGCCTGAGGTGACCCAGCACTGGAGCCTACCTTGCTCTTGGTGGGGTTAATGGCGGACTCTGGGAGGGCTTACACCAAGGAGTATTTCCCAGAACTTCTGCTGCCAGTGTCGTTGTCCTCACGGTGAGCCACAGCCACAGCTACCACCTGCCTCTGCAGGAGACCCTCTAAAACTATCAGGTAGTTCTGGTCATTCTCCTACGGGGTCACTGCTCCTTCCCCTGGGTTCTGATGTGCTCACTACTTTGTGTGTGCCCTCCAACAGTGGAGTATCTGAGTGGAGTTGAGACTCTGAGACTCTGCGTGGAGTCGCACAGACTCTGGGTCCTGTGAAGCTTCGATGCTTTGTGGTCCTAGAAATCCTATAGGAGACGGTCCACAGCAGGTGAAGCTATTGCTGTCAGTTGAGGTGGTGAAGCCAAAGATCTGCAGTTCCAACTAGAGTTGCCGATGTACATACAGGACAAAATCATCTCGTGTGAATGTAGTTCAGGCATGTTTAAGATGAATGGAGCCATGTTAATGCCTACCATATTCTATCTTGAGCCTCTCCTCAGGGACCCCCTCCTCAGTTCCTGAGGCTCCTGTAAGTCATGTACAGGGGACTGGAGAGTGGGCTCGGTCCAATCTGAGCCCTGAGTTACCCTGTGTGTATCTTAGGATACTTTGTATTTCTGTGGGGTCTGTTGTAACATCAACTCTTTCATTTCAGATTTATTTGGGCCCTCTCTTTTTAAAAAAAACATACTACTGTTGTCTTTTATTCTTTACAGAAGTTTAATAAGTGTTTGATCTACCTGGACTTACTCTATGTATACTTTTTGCAGTGAGATTTTTACTTTTCTTTGTTTTCTTGTTACTATCAATAATTAGTGAGGCTTCTTTTAAGCTACCTTCAACATTGATTATAAAGCTGCTTTATTAGTGATGACAGAGCCTTAATGGAAGTCATGTTCTGGTTGTAAATTAGAATGCAATGTGCCAGCAAAAAGCCCCTTAAGTTTATTTCTCATTACTTCTTGTTCTTTTTTTAATTTAATTTTTATTTTTTATCAGAGCAAATTTGATTACAATGTTTTGTTTGTTCTAGGTGCGCAAGATGTGGTTCTTTCACACATATACATATATCTATTCTTCTTTGGATCATTTTCCCAAGTAGGTTATGATACAATGTTGAGTAATCTTCTTTTGGTATTACGTAGGTCTTTGGTGATTACACATTTCACATTTGTTTCTATATCTATGTTAACCCCAATATCCTAATGTATCCACTCCTCACACCTTTCCATTTGGTGAACCATAAGTTAGTTTAGTGAATCTGTGATTGCATTTCTCTGTGGAAATATCTTCATTGGTATCAATTTTTAGCTAAGATCTATAAGTGATATTATAGGATATGTGTCTTTTGCTTTCTGACTTAGTACAATTTGCCTGATTACCTCAAGAATCATACATGGTGCTGCAAATGGCATTGTTTTATTTTTTTCCCTGGCTAATATTCCATCTGTACGTGTGCCAGTTCCTCTTTGGCCACGCAACTCTTGATGGACTTTTTGGTTGTCTCCATGTCTTGGCTATTGTAATACTGCTGCAATACACATTTGCTTGCCTGTGTCTTTCCAGTTCTATCTTTTTATGTTATAGTCCAAGGAGTGGGCTTGCTGTATCATATGGTAAGTCAGTGTGTACGTTTTAAAGGCACCACCATTCAGTTCTCATTAGTGGCTCTTTCCAGGTTACGTCCAACTTAAAGTTGAGGGCATGCATTTCTCCAAAACACCTTCAGTATTTATTGTTTGTAGTTTTCTTGCTGAGGGTTATTCTGACAGTTGTGAGCTGATACCCCTTTGTGGTTGAATTTGCATGTATCCAATAATCTGTTGAAATTGAGCTTGAAAGAATGTCCTTTTTATTTATCAAACAGTGATTACAGCTTAGTTCTTCAAGGTGTTTTCTTAAAGTATGTGTCACATTTTGAAAATTTTTGGCCATTACCTCCCTCGAGACATTTTGAGGGCAGTTTTCATTTACAGCCCTGCATTACTTGTTCATATGAAGTGACCATTAGCACAGGCTTTAAAGCTGCTTTTGCAGGTAACGGCCAGAGGGCGGCAGCCTTTCTACGTTCCCCACTCTGGTAACTAGGGAAACAGACCTTCTGGCCTGTGGTGTTCCTCGGTTATAAATTAGAGTGCAATGTGCCCGGATAAACCCGCAAATGCTGATGTCTCCTTACTTTTGTTTGTTTGTTTTTTTAAATTTAATTTATATTTAGTATTGGAGTAATATTCCATTGTGTACATGGACCACTTCTTCTTGGTGCATTCCTCGGTTGATGGACATTTTCATTGCTTCCAAGTGTTGCCTATGGTGAATATTGCTGGAGTGCAGGATTGCCAGCCTGTGACTTTTTGATTCTCATTTTCTCTGGTGATAGGCCCAGCAGTGGGTGTGATTGATGGACTGGTCACTCAGTGTTTACTCTTTCAAAGAACCTCCAATGTGTTTTTATTAGTGGCTTTTACAACGTCCCCCTTAGAAGCGAGGGTTCGCATTTCTCCACAATCGCTTCAGCATTTATTGTTTGCACCATTTTTGCTGATGGCCATTCTGACTGCTGTGATCTGATAGGTATTTGTAATTTGGGTTTGCATATCTTTCAAAATTCCTAAGATTCATCATTTTTCCACATCTTTTTCTTTTATCAAAAGAAAAATCTGTGAGCACAATATACCTCTTGAAATTATCTTCTTCGAAGTTTGCCCTCTTTTGAATTTTTTGTTCGATTTTTGACCCCAGAATTTTTTTGGAGGGCAGGTGTCATTTACAGAACTGCCAGTTGGTGAATATTTAGTGACCGTTTGCAGTGGGTTTAAAGCTGCTGTTGTGGGAAACGGCCAAAAGGAGGCAGCATTTCGCCATTCCCCAATCTAAGTACTAGGGCAGCAGAGCCTTTCTGGAAGTCGTTGTCTTAGGTTGTAAATTAGAATGGAGTTTGCCAGGTCAAATCCCCATAAGTTTATGTCTCATTAGTTCTTATTCGTTTTTTTTTTCCAAACACACACACTGTATTTTATTTTTATAAGAGATAAATAGACTGACATCAAGCATTGTACATGGATGATCACAACAAAAGCAACAATGATTGCAATTACCAAACATGAAACACACTCATACTATGTCAAAATATTGACATTCAGTCCAGTAATCCTTCACTGTAGCAGCTGCTTTACTTTGCAGTGAAAATTGATTTTTATATTCTTTGCCTCTGAGTCCTTGTGGGATTTTTTTTTAATTCAAACAGAAAGTAACAAAAATTATACTTATCGTCATCAATTCACTCAGTCCCATGTAATTAATTTTTTTTCATCTTGATCTTTTGTTAGCACTTTTATGAGTTCATTAGTTTTATCATTAGAGTTCTGAAAATGCTTATTTATTCAGTTCAGCGGTACAGTAGAGTTACCAGAAACCTGTACTTGTCAGAGTCTTTTCCATGAATTTCATGAAGATGAAACCCTTTTATAGGAACATATTTGCAAAAGCATCAGAGTACACCCAGAACTGTCTGTAAATGACAAAAGACTTAAAAATGACCACGGTTAAAGATTTGATGAAAGTTTATAATAATGCAGTTGACAAGAAAATTAGTTATTTCTGAGATATACATTTTAAAGTAATAACTAGGATTATGAATTATAACATTATACCAGAACATATAAGATTTTTAGAAATTTCATGTAATGTCTGAAACATTTATATTAACATATTTCCATACAAAAAAACGAATGAAAGTTTAGTATTAGTTGTTTTGTTTGTTTTTGTATACTGCAGGTTCTTATCAGTCATCAATTTTATACACATCAGTGTATACATGTCAATCCCAATCGCCCAATTCAGCACAACACCATCCCCGCCCCACCACATTTCCCCCGCGTGGTGTCCATGTGTCTGCGCTCTACATCTGTGTCTCAACTTCTGCCCTGCAAACTGGCTCATCTGTACCAATTTTCTAGGTTTCACATACATGCGTTAATATACGATATTTGTTTTTCTCTTTCTGACTTCACTCTGTATGACAGTCTCTAGATCCATCCACGTCACAACAAATGACTCAATTTGGTTCCTTTTTGTGGCTGAGAAATATTCCATTCTATATATGTACCACAACTTCTTTATCCATTCGTCTGTTGATGGGCATTTAGGTTGCTTCCATGACCAGGCTATTGTAAATAGTGCTGTAATAAACATTCGGGTGCATGTGTATTTTTGAATTATGGTTTTCTGTGGGTGTATAACCAGTAGTGGGATTGCTGGGTCATATGGTAGATCAATGTACACATTTTTAAGGCACCTCCATTCTGTTTTCTTTAGTGGCTCTTTCCAAGTTACATCCCACTTAAAGTTCAGGGTATGCATTCCTCCACAACACCTTCAGCATTTATTGTTTGTAGTTTTCTTGCTGACGGTTATTTTGACAAGTGTGAGCTGCTACCTCTTTGTGGTTGAATTCGCATGTGCCTCATAATCCGTTGAAATTGAGCTTTAAGGCAGGTCCTTTTTACTTTTCAAGCTGTGATTACCCCTTAGTTCTTCAAAGTGTTCTCTTAAAGTATGTGTCACATTTTGACATGTTTTGGCCATTACCTCCCTCAAGACATTTTGAGGGCAGGTTTCATTTACAGTCCTGCAGTACTTGTTCCTAGGAAATGACCATTAGCACAGGCTTTAAAGCTGCTTTTGCAGGTAACTGCCAGAGGGTGGCAGCCTTTCTATGTTCCCCACCCTGGTACTTATGGAAAAGCCCTTGCGGCCTGTGGTGTTTCTCGGTTATAAATTAGAGTGGAGTGTGCCCAGACAAACCCACACAAGCTGATGTCTCTTTACTTTTGTGGGATTTTTAAATTTAATTTTTATTTTTTATTGGAGTAATTTTCCACTGTGTACGTGGACCACTTCTACTTTGTGCATTCCTCGGTTGATGGACATTTTCATTGCTTCCAAGTGTTGGCTATGGTAAATACTGTTGGAGTGCAGGATTGCCATCCTGTGACTTTTTGATACTCATTTTGTCAGGTGATAGTCCCAGCAGTGTGTGTGATTGATTGACTGGTAGCACCGTGTTACCCTTTTCAAAGCACCTTCTTTGTGTTTTCCTTAGTGGCTCTTACCACGTCCCCCTTAGAATCGAGGGTACGCATTTCTCCACAATCGCTCCAGCATTTATTGTTTGCAGCATTTACACTAATGGCCCTTCTGGCTGGTGTGAGCTGATAGGTTTTTGTAATTTGGGTTTGCATGTCTTTGAAAATTAGTAAAACTCATCATTTTTCTCCACCGTTTTCTTTACTGTTAAAAAGAAGGAAACAATTGGGAGTACAATATAACTCTTGAAATTGTGTTCTTGGAAGGTTGCCCTCTTTTGAAATTTTTGGTCGATTTTCCACCCCAGAATTTTTTTAGAGAGCAGGTGCCTTTTACCGAACTCCACGTTTGGTGACTATTTAGTGAACTTTAGCAATGGGTTTAAAGCTGCTCTTGTGGGAAGTGGCCTCAAGCAGGCAGCATTTCTCCATTCCCCAATCTGGGTACTAGGGCAGCAGAGCCTTTCTGGAAGTCGTGTTCCTAGGTTGTAAATTACATTGGAATGTGCATGGAGAAACCCCAATAAGTTTATGTCTCATTATTTCTTCTTGGTTTTAAATTAGTTTTTAAATGGGGTAAAGCTTAGAATATTGTTCGTCCTAGGTGTACACAATCTGGTTCATTTGTACATTATATATGTCTATTCAAGTACAGATCCTCTTCCCATGTAAAATGTTACAGAGGGTTCCGCACACCTCCCTTGCTATATGGTCGGTCTTTTTGAGATATGTATATAATATGTGTTTCTATACATATAGTAACACTAAATTTATCCATTCCCCGCACCTTTCCTTTTACATGAGCATAGTTTGTTTTCTAAATCAGTGAGTGTCTTTCTCTGTGGAAATATGTTCATTTGTGTCAGTTATTAGATAACGCCTATAAGTGATATCATAGAATATAGGTCTTTTGTTTTTGGACTTATCTCATGTTTTGTGACTATCTCCAAACACATTTGTGGTGCCTCAAAGAGCAATAGTTCATTGTTTTCCATGGCTAATATTCCATTGTGTACATGGACCACTTCTTCTTTATCCATTCACCTGTTGTTGGACATTTTGACTGCTTCACTGTCTTGGCTATTGTGAATAAGGCTGTACTGCAGCTTTTGCGGCCTGTGTCCTCTCGATTCTTGTCTTCTCAGGTGAGAGGTCCAATGGTGCTCATGCTGGATTGAATGGTACCGCCATTTTTACTTTTAAACACAGCTCCTTTTTGTTCTCATTTTTGGCTGTTACCCCTTTACGTCTCACCAGCAGGTAGAGGGTACAGGGTTCTCTAAAACCCCTTCAGCATTTATTGTTTGTAGAATTTTTGCTGATGTTCAGTCGACTAGTGTAAGTTGAAACTTATTATAGATTAGATTGCATGGGTCTAACACTCCCTGAGGTTGAGCTTTTATCCATTTTCCTTTTTTTTATAAAAGAGCGTGAGTAAAACGTAACTATTTATACTCTCCTCTTGAAACATTTGCCTCTTTTGAATTTTTTGGTCCATTCCCTACTTCAGCACAGTTTTTTAGGGCAAGTGTCCTTTACAGCCCTGAGTCCTTGTGAATGTTAAGTGACCATTAGCTGTGAGTTTAAATCTGCTATTGCAGGAAACGGCCACAAGGTGGCATCATTTCTCCTTTACCAAATTTGGTAACTGGGGAAACAGAGCCTTAATGGTAGTGGTGTTCTAGGTTGTAAATTAGAATGGAATGTGCCAGGAAAACGCCCTTCAGGTTTATGTCTCATTACTTCTTGTTCATATTTGTAATTTACTTTTAATTTTCTATCCCAGCACATTTGATTACAATGGTTTGTTTGTTCTAGGTGTGCAAATGTGGTTCTTTTACACATATACGTGTATCTGTTATTCCTCGCATCCTTTTCCCATGTAGGTTATGACCAAATGTTGAGTAGTCTTCTCCTTGTCTTCCGTACGTCTTTCGTGATTATATATTTGACATGGTTTGTATATCTCTGTAAATCCCAAAATGGTAATGTATCCAAATCTCATCCCTTTTTATTTCGTGAAGCATAAGTTTTTTAATGAATCTGTGATTGTCTTTCTCTGTGGAAATATCTTCTTTGGTATCAATTTTTAAGTAACTCCTAAAAGTGATATGATAGGATATGTGTCTTTTGCTTTCTCACTTACTACAGGTGGCGTGATTACGTCTAGACTCATCTATGGTGCTGCAAATGGCATTGTTGCATTTTTTTCACTAGTGAATATTCCATCTGTACATGGAGGAGTTCTTCTTTGTCCACCCATCTGTTGGTGGACTTTTTGGTTACCTCCATATCTTGGCTATTGTAATACTGTGCAATGCAGATTTGCCTGCCTGTGTCTTTCCAATTCTCTCTTCTTAGATTATAGGTCGAGGAGTGGGCCTGCTGGATCATATGGTAGCTCAGTGTTTACCTTTTTAGGGCACCGCCATTCTGTTCTCATTCGTGGCCCTTTCCAAGTTATGTCCCCCTTGATGTTGAGGGTATGCCTTTCTCCACAACAGCTTCAGCATTTATTGTTTTTAGTTTTCTTGCTGATGGTTATTCTGACAAGTGTGAGCTGATACCTCTCTGTGGTTGAATTCGCATGTGCCTCATAATCCGTTGAAATTGAGCTTTAAGGCATGTCCTTTTTATTTTTCAAGCTGTGATTACCCCTTAGTTCTTCAAAGTGTTCTCTTAAAGTATCTGTCACATTTTGAAATGTTTTGGCCATTACCTCCCTCAAGACATTTTGAGGGCAGGTTTCATTTACAGTCCTGCATTACTTCTTCCTATGAAATGACCATTAGCACAGGCTTTAAAGCTGCTTTTGCAGGTAACTGCCAGAGGGTGGCAGCCTTTCTATGTTCCCCACCCTGGTAACTAGGGAAAAGCCCTTGTGGCCTGTGGTTTTTCTTGGTTATAAATTAGAGTGGTGTGTGCCCGGACAAACCCACACAAGCTGATGTCACTTTACTTTTATTGGATTTTTAAATTTAATTTTTATTTTTCATTGGAGTAATTTTCCACTGTGTACGTGGACCACTTCTACTTTGTGCATTCCTCGGTTGATGGACATTTTCATTGCTTCCAAGTGTTGGCTATGGTAAATAGTGTTGGAGTGCAGGATTGCCATCCTGTGTTTTTTTGATACTCATTTTCTCAGGTGATAGTCCCAGCAGTGTGTGTGATTGATTGACTGGTAGCACCGTGTTACCCTTTTCAAAGCACCTTCTTTGTGTTTTCCTTAGTGGCTCTTACCACGTCCCCCTTAGAATGGAGGGTACGCATTTCTCCACAATCGCTCCAGCATTTATTGTTTGCAGCATTTATGCTAATGGCCCTTCTGGCTTGTGTGAGCTGATAGGTTTTTGTAATTTGGGTTTGCATGTCTTTGAAAATTCATAAAACACATCATTTTTCTCCGCCGTTTTCTTTTCTTTTAAAAAAAGGAAACAATCGGGAATACAATATAACTCTTGAAATTGTCTTCTTCGAAGGTTACCCTCTGTTTAATTTTTTGGTCGATTTTCCAGCCCAGAATTTTTTTAGAGAGCAGGTGTCATTTACCGAACTGCAAGTTTCGTGAATATTTAGTGACCTTTAGCAATGGGTTTAAAGCTGCTCTTGTGGGAAGTGGCCTCAAGCAGGCAGCATTTCTCTATTCCCCAATCTGGGTACTAGGGCAGCAGAGCCTTTCTGGAAGTCGTGTTCCTAGGTTGTAAATTACTTTGGAATATGCATGGAGAAAGCCCCATAAGTTTATATCTCATTATTTCTTCTTGGTTTTAAATTTTTTTTTAATTGGGGTAAAGCTTAGAATATTGTTCGTCCTAGGTGTACACAATCTGGTTCATTTGTACATTATATATGTCTATTCAAGTACAGATCCTCTTCCCATGTAAAATGTTACAGAGGGTTCCGCACACCTCCCTTGCACTATGGTCGGTCTTTTTGAGATATGTATATAATATGTGTTTGTATACATATAGTAACACTAATCTTAATTTATCCATTCCCCACACCTTTCCTTTTAGATGAGCATAGTTTGTTTTCTAAGTCAGTGAGTGTCTTTCTCTGTGGAAATATGTTCATTTGTGTCAGTTATTAGATAACGCCTATAAGTGATATCATAGAATATAGGTCTTTTGCTTTCGGACTTATCTCATGTTTCGTGACTATCTCCAAACTCATTTGTGGTGCCTCAAAGAGCAATGGTTCATTGTTTTCCATGGCTAATATTCCATTGTGTACATGGACCAATTCTTCTTTATCCATTCACCTCTTGTTGGACATTTTGATTGCTTCACTGTCTTGGCTATTGTGAATAAGGCTGTACTGCAGCTTTTGCAGCCTGTGTCTTCTCGATTCTTGTCTTCTCAGGTGAGAGGTCCAATGGTGCCCCTACTGGATTGAACGGTACCTCCATATTTACATTTAAACACAGCTGCTTTCTGTTCTCACTATTGGCTGTTACCCCTTTACGTCTCACCAGCAGGTAGAGGGTACACAGTTCTCTAAAACCCCTTCAGCATTTATTGTTTGTAGACATTTTGCTGATGGTCAGTCGACTGGTGTAAGTTGAAACATTTTAAAGATTAGATTGCATGGGTCTAACACTCCCTGAGGTTGAGCTTTTATCCAGTTTCCTTTTTTTTATAAAAGAGTGTAAGTAAAACTTAACTCTTCATAATCTCCTCTTGAAACATTTGCCTGTTTTAAATTTTTTGGTCCATTCTCTACTTCAACACAGTTTTTTAGGGCAGGTGTCCTTTACAGCCCTGAGTGCTTGTGAATGTTAAGTGACCATTAGCTGTGAAGTTAAAGCTTCTCTTGAAGGAAACGGCCACAAGGTGGCAGCATTTCTCCTTTACCTAATTTGGTTACTAGGGAAACAGAGCCTTAATGGAAGTGGTGTTCTAGGTTGTATATTAGAATGGAACGTGCCAGGAAAAAGCCCTTTAAGTTTATGTCTCATTACTTCTTGTTCATATTTGTAATTTACTTTTAATTTTTTATCCCAGCAAATTTGATTACAATGGTTTGTTTGTTCTAGGTGTGCAAGATGTGGTTCTTTCACACATATACATGTATCTATTCTTCCTCGCATCCTTTTCCCATGTAGGTTATGACACAACGTTGAGTAGTCTTCTCCTGGTCTTCCGTACGTCTTTGGTGGATATATATTTCACATGGTTTGTATATCTCTGTTAACCCCAATATGGTAAATTATCCAATCCTCATTCCTTTCTATTTGGTGAACCATAAGTTTTTTTATAAATCTGTGATTGCCTTTCTCTGTGGAAATATCTTCATTGGTATCAATTTTTAAGTAACTCCTAAAAGTGATATGATAGGATATGTGTCTTTTGCTTTCTCACTTACTACAGTGGCGTGATTACGTCTAGACTCATCTATGGTGTTGCAAATGGCATTGTTTCATTTTTTGCACTAGCGAATATTCCACTTGTACATGGAGGAGTTCTTCTTTGTCCTCCCATCTGTTGGTAGACTTTTGTTTACTTCCATATCTTGGCTATTGTAATACTGTGCAATGCAGATTTGCCTGCCTGTGTCTTTCCAATTCTCTCTTCTTAGATTATAGGTGGAGGAGTGGGCCTGCTGGATCATATGGTAGCTCAATGTTTACCTTTTTAAGGCACCTCCATTCTGTTCTCATTGGTGGTCCTTTCCAACCTACGTCCCACTTGAAGTTGAGGGTATGCATTTCTCCACAACACCTTCAGCATTTATTGTTTGTAGTTTTCTTGCTGACGGTTATTCTGACAAGTGTGAGCTGATACCTCTCTGTGGTTGAATTCGCATGTGCCTCATAATCCGTTGAAATTCAGCTTGAAGGCATGTCCTTTTTATTTTTCAAGCTGTGATTACCCCTTAGTTCTTCAAAGTGTTCTCTTAAAGTATGTGTCACATTTTGAAATGTTTTGGCCATTACCTCCCTCAAGACTTTTTGAGGGCAGTTTTCATTTACAGTCCTGCATTACTTCTTCCTATGAAATGACCATTAGCACAGGCTTTAAAACTGCTTGTGCAGGTAACTGCCAGAGGGCGGCAGCCTTTCTATGTTCCCCACCCTGGTAACCAGGGAAAAGCCCTTGCGGCCTGTGGTGTTTCTCGGTTATAAATTAGAGTGGAGTGTGCCCGGACAAACCCACACAAGCTGATGTCTCCTTACTTTTGTTGGATTTTTAAATTTAATTTTTATTTTTTATTGGAGTAATTTTCCACTGTGTACGTGGACCACTTCTTCTTTGTGCATTCCTTGGTTGATGGACATTTTCATTGCTTCCAAGTGTTGGCTATGGTAAATATTGTTGGAGTGCAGGATTGCCAGCCTGTGACTTTTTGATTCTCATTTTCTCAGGTGATAGGCCCAGCAGTGGGTGTGATTGAATGACTGGTAGCACCGTTTTTCCCTTTCGAAGCACCTTCTTTGTGTTTTCATTAGTGGCACTTATGACGTCCCCCTTAGAATCGAGGGTACACATTTCTCCTCAATCGCTTCAGCATTTATTGTTTGCAGCATTTATGCTAATGGCCCTACTGGCTGCTGTGAGCTGATAGGGTTTTGTAATATGGGTTTGCATGTCTTTGAAAATTCGTAAAACTCATCATTTTTCTCCGCCGTTTTCTTTTCTGTTACAAAAAGGAAACAATTGGGAGTACAATATAATTCTTGAAATTGTCTTCTTGGAAGGTTGCCCTCTTTTGAATTTTTTGGTCGATTTTCCACCCCAGAGTTTTTTTAGAGAGCAGGTCTCATTTCCCGAACTGCAAGTGTGGTGCATATTTAGTGACCTTTAGCAATGGTTTTAAATCTTCTGTTGTGGGAAGTGGCCTGAAGCAGGCAGCATTTCTCCATTCCCAAACCGGGGTACTAGGGCAGCAGAGCCTTTCTGGAAGTCGTGTTCCTAGGTTGTAAATTACATTGGACTGTGCATGGAGAAACCCCCATAAGTGCATGTCTCATTATTTCTTCTTGGTTTTAAATTGTTTTTTAATTGGGGTAAAGCTTAGAATATTGTTTGTCCGAGGTGTACACAATCTGGTTCATTTGTACATTATATTTGTCTATTCAAGTACAGATGCTCTTCCCATGTAAAATGTTACTGAGGGTTCTTCAGACCTCCCTTGCTATATGGTCGGTCTTTTTGTGATATGTATATAATATGTGTTTGTATACATATAGTAACACTAATCTTAATTTATCCATTCCCCACACCTTTCCTTTTAGATGAGCATAGTTTGTTTTCTAAGTCCGTGAGTGTCTTTCTCTGTGGAAATATGTTCATTTGTGTCAGTTATTAGATAACGCCTATAAGTGATATCATAGAATATAGGTCTTTTGTTTTTGGACTTATCTCATGTATTGTGATTATCTCCAGACTCATTTGTGGTGCCTCAGAGAGCAATGGTTCATTGTTTTCCATGGCTATTATTCCATTGTGTACATGGACCACTTCTTCTTTATCCATTCACCTCTTTTTGGACATTTTGATTGCTTCACTGTCTTGCCTATTGTGAATAAGGCTGTACTGCAGCTTTTGCAGCCTGTGTCTTCTCGATACTTCTCTTCTCAAGTGAGAGGTCCAATGGTGCACCTGCTGGATTGAATGGTACCTCCATTTTTACTTTTAAACACAGCTCCTTTCTGTTCTCATTACTGGCTGCTATCCCTTTACGTCTCCCCAGCAGGTAGAGGGTACAGGGTTCTCTAAAACCCCTTCAGCATTTATTGTTTGTAGACTTTTTGCTGATGGTCAGTCGACTGGTGTAAATTGAAACTTTTTGTAGACTAGATTGCATAGGTCTAACACTCCCTGAGGTTGAGCTTTTATCCATTTACCTTTTTTTTTAAAAGTGTGTGAGTAAAACTTAACTCTTCATACTCTCTTCTTGAAACATTTGCCTGTTTTGAATTTTTTTGTCCATTCCCTACTTCAACACAGTTTTTTAGGGCAGGTGTCCTTTACAGCCCTGAGTCCTTGTGAATGTTAAGTGACCATTAGCTGTGAGTTTAAAGCTGCTCTTGCAGGAAATGGCCACAAGGTGGCAGCATTTCTCATTTACTAGATTTGGTAACTGGGGAAACAGAGCCTTAATGGAAGTGGTGTTCTAGGTTGTAAATTAGAATGGAATGTGCCAGGAAAAAGCCCTTCAAGTTTATGTCTCATTACTTCTTGTTCATATTTGTAATTTACTTTTTATTTTTTATCCCAGCACATTTGATTACAATGGTTTGTTTGTTCTAGGTGTGCAAGATGTGGTTCTTTCACACATAAACGTGTATCTATTCTTCCTCGCATCCTTTTCCCATGTAGGTTATGACACAAAGTTGAGTAGTCTTCTCCTGGTCTTCCGTATATCTTTGGTGGTTATATATTTCACATGTTTTGTATATCTCTGTTAACACCAGTATGGTAATGTATCCAATCCTCATCCCTTTCTATTTGGTGAAGCATAAGTTTTTTAATGAATCTGAGATTGTCTTTCTCTGTGGAAATATCTTCATTGGTATCAATTTTTAAGTAACTCCTAAAAGTGATATGATAGAATAGGTGTCTTTTGCTTTCTCACTTACTACAGGTGGCGTGATTACGACTAGACTCATCTGTGGTGCTGCAAATGGCATTGTTTCATTTTTTTCACTAGCGAATATTTTATCTGTACATGGAGGAGTTCTTTTTGTCCTCCCATCTGTTGGTAGACTTTATGTTTACTTCCATATCTTGGCTATTGTAATAATGTGCTATGCAGATTTGCCTGCCTGTGTCTGTCCAATTCTCTCTTCTTAGATTATAGGTGGAGGAGTGGGCCTGCTGGATCATATGGTAGCTCAATGTTTACCTTTTTAAGGCACCTCCATTCTGTTCTCATTGGAGGTCCTTTCCAGCTTACGTCCCCCTTGAAGTTGAGGGTATGCATTTCTCCACAACACCTTCAGCATTTATTGTTTGTAGTTTTCTTGCTGATGGTTATTCTGACAAGTGTGAGCTGATACCTCTTTGTGGTTGAATTCGCATGTGCCCCATGATCCGTTGAAATTGAGCTGGAAGGCATGTCCTTTTTATTTTTCAAGCTGTGATTACCCCTTAGTTCTTCAAAGTGTTCTCTTGAAGTATGTGTCACATTTTGAAATGTTTTGGCCATTACCTCCCTGAAGACATTTTGAGGGCAGGTTTCATTTACAGTCCTGCAATACTTCTTCCTATGAAATGACCATTAGCACAGGCTTTAAAACTGCTTGTGCAGGTAACTGCCAGAGGGCGGCAGCCTTTCTATGTTCCCCACCCTGGTAACTAGGGAAAAGCCCTTGCGGCCTGTGGTGTTTCTCGGTTATAATTTAGAGTGGAGTGTGCCCGGACAAACCCACACAAGCTGATGTCTCCTTAGTTTTGTTGGATTTTTAAATTTAATTTTTATTTTTTATTGAAGTAATTTTCCACTGTGTACGTGGACCACTTCTTCTTTGTGCATTCCTCGGTGGATGGACATTTTCATTGCTTCCAAGTGTTGGCTATGGTAAATATTGTTGGAGTGCAGGATTGCCAGCATGTGACTTTTTGATTCTCATTTTCTCAGGTGATAGGCCCAGCAGTGGGTGTGATTGACTGACTGGTAGCACCGTTTTTCCCTTTCCAAGCACCTTCTTTGTGGTTTCATTAGTGGCACTTAGCACGTCCCCCTTAGAATCGAGGGTACACATTTCTCCTCAATCGCTTCAGCATTTATTGTTTGCAGCATTTATGCTAATGGCCCTACTGGCTGCTGTGAGCTGATAGGGTTTTGTAATATGGGTTTGCATGTCTTTGAAAATTCGTAAAACTCATCATTTTTCTCCTCCGTTTTCTTTTCTGTTAAAAAAAGGAAACAATTGGGAGTACAATATAACTCTTGAAATTGTCTTCTTGGAAGGTTGCCCTCTTTTGAATTTTTTGGTCCATTTTCCACCCCAGAGTTTTTTTAGAGAGCAGGTCTCATTTCCCGAACTGCAAGTGTGGTGCATATTTAGTGACCTTTACCAATGGGTTTAAAGCTGCTGTTGTGGGAAGTGGCCTCAAGGAGGCAGCATTTCTCCATTCGCAAATCTGGGTTGTAGGGCAGCCGAGCCTTTCTGGAAGTCATGTGCCTAGGTTGTAAATTACAGTGGCATGTGCGTGGAGAAACCCCCATAAGTTTATGTCTCATTATTTCTTCTTGGTTTTAATTTTTTTTTAATTGGGGTAAAACTTAGAATATTATTTGTCCGAGGTGTACACAATCTGGTTCATTTGTACATTATATTTGTCTATTCAAGTACAGATGCTCTTCCCATGTAAAATGTTACTGAGGGTTCTTCAGACCTCCCTTGCTATATGGTCGGTCTTTTTGTGATATGTATATAATATGTGTTTGTATACATATAGTAACACTAATCTTAATTTATCCATTCCCCCACCTTTCGTTTTAGATGAGCATAGTTTGTTTTCTAAATCTGTGAGTGTCTTTCTCTGCGGAAATATGTTCATTTGTGTCGGTTATTAGATAACGCCTATAAGTGATATCATAGAATACAGGTCTTTTGCTTTCCAACTTACCTCATCTTTCGTGATTATCTCCAGACTCATTTGTGGTGCCTCAAATAGCAATGGTTCATTGTCTTCCATGGCTAATATTCCATTGTGTATATGGACCATTTCTTCTTTATCCATTTACCTGTTGTTGGACATTTTGATTGCTTCACTGTCTTGGATATTGTGAATAAGGCTGCACTGCAGCTTTTGCGGCCTGTGTCTTCTCGATTCTTGTGTTCTCAGGTGAGAGGTCCAATGGTGCCCCTGCTGGATTGAATGGTACCTCCATTTTTACTTTTAAACACAGCTGCTTTCTGTTCTCACTATTGGCTGTTACCCCTTTATGTCTCACCAGCAGGTAGGGGGTACACAGTTCTCTAAAACCCCTTCAGCATTTATTGTTTGTAGACATTTTGCTGATGGTCAGTCGACTGGTGTAAGTTGAAACTTTTTGTAGATTAGATTCCATGCGCCTAACACTCCCTGAGGTTGAGCTTTTATCCATTTTCCTTTTTTTAAAAAGAGTGTAAGTAAAACTTAACTCTTCATAATCTCTTCTTGAAACATTTGCCTGTTTTGAATTTTTTTGTCCATTCTCTACTTCAGCACAAATTTTTAGGGCAAGTTTCCTTTACAGCCCTGAGTCCTTGTGAATGTTAAGTGACCATTAGCTGTGACTTTAAAGCTGCTCTTGCAGGAAACGGCCACAAAGTGGCAGCATTTCTCCTTTACCAAATTTGGTTACTAGGGAAACAGAGCCTTAATGGAAGTGGTGTTGTAGGTTGTATATTAGAATGGAAAATGCCAGGAAAAAGCCCTTTAAGTTTATGTCTCATTACTTCTTGTCCATATTTGTAATTTACTTTTAATTTTTTATCCCAGCAACTTTGATTACAATGGTTTGTTTGTTCTAGGTGTGCCAGATGTGGTTCTTTCACACATATACAGGTATCTATTCTTCCTCGCATCCTTTTCCCATGTAGGTTATGACACAATGTTGAGTAGTCTTCTCCTGGTCTTCCGTACGTCTTTCCTGGTTATATATTTCACATGGTTTGTATATCTCTGTTAACCCCAATATGGTAATGTATCCAATCCTCATCCCTTTCTATTTGGTGAACCATAAGTTTTTTAATGAATCTGTGATTGCCTTTCTCTGTGGAAATATCTTCATTGGTATCAATTTTTAAGTAACTCCTAAAAGTGATATGATAGGATATGTGGCTTTTGCTTTCTCACTTACTACAGGTGGCGTGATTACGTCTAGACTCATCTATGGTGCTGCAAATGGCATTGTTTCATTTTTTTCACTAGCGAATATTCCAGTTGTACAGGGAGGAGTTCTTCTTTGTCCTCCCATCTGTTGGTAGACTTTTGTTTACTTCCATATCTTGGCTATTGTAATATTGTCCAATGCAGATTTGCCTGCCTGTGTCTTTCCAATTCTCTCTTCTTAGATTATAGGTGGAGGAGTGGGCCTGCTGGATCATATGGTAGCTCAATGTTTACCTTTTTAAGGCACCTCCATTCTGTTCTCATTGGTGGTCCTTTCCAACTTACGTCCCACTTGAAGTTGAGGGTATGCATTTTTCCACAACACCTTCAGCATTTATTGTTTGTAGTTTTCTTCCTGATGGTTACTCTGACAAGTGTGAGCTGATACCTCTTTGTGGTTGAATTCGCATGTGCCTCATAATCCGTTGAAATTGAGTTTGAAGGCATGTCCTTTTTATTTTTCAAGCTGTGATTACCCCTTAGTTCTTCAAAGTGTTCTCTTAAAGTATGTGTCACATTTTGAAATGTTTTGGCCATTACCTCCCTGAAGACATTTTGAGGGCAGGTTTCATTTACAGTTCTGCAGTACTTGTTCTTATGAAATGACCATTAGCACAGGCTTTAAGGCTGCTTTTGCAGGTAACTGCCAGAGGGCGGCAGCCTTTTTATGTTCCCCACCCTGGTAACTAGGGAAAAGCCCTTGCGGCCTGTGGTGTTTCTCGATTATAAATTAGAGTGGACTGTGCCCAGACAAACTCACACAAGCTGATGTCTCCTTGCTTTTGTTGGATTTTTAATTTTGATTTTTATTTTTTATTGGAGTAATTTCCCACTGTGTACGTGGACCACTTCTACTTTGTGCATTCCTCGGTGGATGGACATTTTCATTGCTTCCAAGTGTTGGCTATGGTAAATATTGTTGGAGTGCGGGATTGCCAGCCTGTGACTTTTTGATTCTCATTTTCTCAGGTGATAGGCCCAGCAGTGGGTGTGATTGACTGACTGGTAGCAACGTTTTCCCCTTTTCAAGCACTTTCTTTGTGTTTTCATTCGTGGCACTTAGCACGTCCCCCTTAGAATCGAGGGTACACATTTCTCCTCAATCGCTTCAGCATTTATTGTTTGCAGCATTTATGCTAATGGCCCTACTGGCTCCTGTGAGCTGATAGGGTTTTGTAATGTGGGTTTGCATGTCTTTGAAAATTCGTAAAACTCATCATTTTTCTCCGCGGTTTCCTTTTCTGTTAAAAAAATGAAACATTTGGGAGTACAATATAAGTCTTGATATTGTCTTCTTGGAAGGCTGCCCTCTTTTGAATTTTTTTGTCGATTTTCCACCTCAGACTCTTTTTAGAGAGCAGGTGTCATTTACCGACCTGCAAGTTTGGTGAATATTTAGTCACCTTTAGCAAGGGTTTTAAATCTCCTGTTGTGGGAAGTGGCCTGAAGCAGGCAGCATTTGTCCATTCCCAAATCAGGGTACTAGGGCAGCAGAGCCTTTCTGGAAGTCGTGTTCCTAAGTTGTAAATTACATTGGAATGTGCATGGAGAAAGCCCCATAAGTTTATGTCTCATTATTTCTTCTTGGTTTTAATTTTTTTTTTAATTGGGGTAAAGCTTAGAATATTGTTTGTCCTAGGTGAACACAATCTGGTTCATTTGTACATTATATATGTCTATTCAAGTACAGAGCCTCTTCCCATGTAAAATGTTACAGAGGGTTCCACAGACCTCCCTTGCTATATGGTCGGTCTTTTTGAGATATGTATATAATATGAGTTTGTATACATATAGTAACACTAATCTTAACTTATCTATTCCCCCCACCTTTCGTTTTAGATGAGCATAGTTTGTTTTCTAAATCTGTGAGTGTCTTTCTCTGCGGAAATATGTTCATTTGTATCAGTTATTAGATAACGCCTATAAGTGATATCATAGAGTACAGGTCTTTTGCTTTCCAACTTACCTCATCTTTCGTGATTATCTCCAGACTCATTTGTGGTGCCTCAAAGAGCAATGGGTCATTGTCTTCCATGGCTAATATTCCATTGTGTATATGGACCACTTCTTCTTTATCCATTTACCTGTTGTTGGACAGTTTGATTGCTTCACTGTCTTGGATATTGTGAATAAGGCTGCACTGCAGCTTTTGCGGCCTGTGTCTTCTCGATTCTTGTCTTCTCAGATGAGAGGGCCAATGGTGCCCCTGCTGGATTGAATGGTACCTCCATTTTTACTTTTAAACACAGCTGCTTTCTGTTCTCACTATTGGCTGTTACCCCTTTATGTCTCACCAGCAGGTAGAGGGTACACAGTTCTCTAAAACCCTTTCAGCATTTATTGTTTGTAGACATTTTGCTGATGGTCAGTCGACTGGTGTAAGTTGAAACTTTTTGTAGATTAGGTTCCATGCGTCTAACACTCCCTGAGGTTGAGCTTTTATCCATTTTCCTTTTTTTAAAAAGAGTGTAAGTAAAACTTAACTCTTCATAATCTCTTCTTGAAACATTTGCCTGTTTTGAATTTTTTTGTCCATTCTCTACTTCAGCACAAATTTTTAGGGCAAGTTTCCTTTACAGCCCTGAGTCCTTGTGAATGTTAAGTGACCATTAGCTGTGACTTTAAAGCTGCTCTTGCAGGAAACGGCCACAAGGTGGCAGCATTTCTCCTTTACCAAATTTGGTTACTAGGGAAACAGAGCCTTAATGGAAGTGGTGTTCTAGGTTGTATATTAGAATGGAAAATGCCAGGAAAAAGCCCTTTAAGTTTATGTCTCATTACTTCTTGTCCATATTTGTAATTTACATTTAATTTTTTATCCCAGCAAATTTGATTACAATGGTTTGTTTGTTCTAGGTGTGCAAGATGTGGTTCTTTCACACATATAGAGGTATCTATTCTTCCTCGCATCCTTTTCCCATGTAGGTTATGACACAATGTTGAGTAGTCTTCTCCTGGTCTTCCGTACGTCTTTCCTGGTTATATATTTCACATGGTTTGTATATCTCTGTTAAAACCAATATGGTAATGTATCCAATCCTCATCCCTTTCTATTTGGTGAACCATAAGTTTTTTAATGAATCTGTGATTGCCTTTCTCTGTGGAAATATCTTCATTGGTATCAATTTTTAAGTAACTCCTAAAAGTGATATGATAGGATATGTGGCTTTTGCTTTCTCACTTACTACAGGTGGCGTGATTACGTCTAGACTCATCTATGGTGCTGCAAATGGCATTGTTTCATTTTTTTCACTAGCGAATATTCCAGTTGTACATGGAGGAGTTCTTATTTGTCCTCCCATCTGTTGGTAGACTTTTGTTTACTTCCATATCTTGGCTATTGTAATACTGTGCAATGCAGATTTGCCTGCCTGTGTCTTTCCAATTCTCTCTTCTTAGATTATAGGTGGAGGAGTGGGCCTGCTGGATCATATGGTAGCTCAATGTTTACCTTTTTAAGGCACCTCCATTCTGTTCTCATTGGTGGTCCTTTCCAACTTACGTCCCACTTGAAGTTGAGGGTATGCATTTTTCCACAACACCTTCAGCATTTATTGTTTGTAGTTTTCTTCCTGATGGTTACTCTGACAAGTGTGAGCTGATACCTCTTTGTGGTTGAATTCGCATGTGCCTCATAATCCGTTGAAATTGAGCTTGAAGGCATGTCCTTTTTATTTTTCAAGCTGTGATTACCCCTTAGTTCTTCAAAGTGTTCTCTTAAAGTATGTGTCACATTTTGAAATGTTTTGGCCATTACCTCCCTGAAGACATTTTGAGGGCAGGTTTCATTTACAGTTCTGCAATACTTGTTCTTATGAAATGACCATTAGCACAGGCTTTAAGGCTGCTTTTGCAGGTAACTGCCAGAGGGCGGCAGCCTTTTTATGTTCCCCACCCTGGTAACTAGGGAAAAGCCCTTGCGGCCTGTGGTGTTTCTCGATTATAAATTAGAGTGGACTGTGCCCAGACAAACTCACACAAGCTGATGTCTCCTTGCTTTTGTTGGATTTTTAATTTTGATTTTTATTTTTTATTGGAGTAATTTCCCACTGTGTACGTGGACCACTTCTACTTTGTGCATTCCTCGGTGGATGGACATTTTCATTGCTTCCAAGTGTTGGCTATGGTAAATATTGTTGGAGTGCAGGATTGCCAGCCTGTGACTTTTTGATTCTCATTTTCTCAGGTGATAGGCCCAGCAGTGGGTGTGATTGACTGACTGGTAGCACCGTTTTTCCCTTTTCAAGCACTTTCTTTGTGTTTTCATTCGTGGCACTTAGCACGTCCCCCTTAGAATCGAGGGTACACATTTCTCCTCAATCGCTTCACCATTTATTGTTTGCAGCATTTATGCTAATGGCCCTACTGGCTCCTGTGAGCTGATAGTGTTTTGTAATGTGGGTTTGCATGTCTTTGAAAATTCGTAAAACTCATCATTTTTCTCCGCGGTTTCCTTTTCTGTTAAAAAAATGAAACATTTGGGAGTACAATATAAGTCTTGATATTGTCTTCTTGGAAGGCTGCCCTCTTTTGAATTTTTTTGTCGATTTTCCACCTCAGACTCTTTTTAGAGAGCAGGTGTCATTTACCGACCTGCAAGTTTGGTGAATATTTAGTCACCTTTAGCAAGGGTTTTAAATCTCCTGTTGTGGGAAGTGGCCTGAAGCAGGCAGCATTTGTCCATTCCCAAATCAGGGTACTAGGGCAGCAGAGCCTTTCTGGAAGTCGTGTTCCTAAGTTGTAAATTACATTGGAATGTGCATGGAGAAAGCCCCATAAGTTTATGTCTCATTATTTCTTCTTGGTTTTAATTTTTTTTTTAATTGGGGTAAAGCTTAGAATATTGTTTGTCCTAGGTGAACACAATCTGGTTCATTTGTACATTATATATGTCTATTCAAGTACAGAGCCTCTTCCCATGTAAAATGTTACAGAGGGTTCCACAGACCTCCCTTGCTATATGGTCGGTCTTTTTGAGATATGTATATAATATGAGTTTTTATACATATAGTAACACTAATCTTAACTTATCTATTCCCCCCACCTTTCGTTTTAGATGAGCATAGTTTGTTTTCTAAATCTGTGAGTGTCTTTCTCTGCGGAAATATGTTCATTTGTGTCAGTTACTAGATAACGCCTATAAGTGATATCATAGAATACAGGTCTTTTGCTTTCCAACTTACCTCATCTTTCGTGATTATCTCCAGACTCATTTGTCGTGCCTCAAAGAGCAATGGGTCATTGTCTTCCATGGCTAATATTCCATTGTGTATATGGACCACTTCTTCTTTATCCATTTACCTGTTGTTGGACATTTTGATTGCTTCACTGTCTTGGATATTGTGAATAAGGATGCACTGCAGCTTTTGCGGCCTGTGTCTTCTCGATTCTTGTCTTCTCAGATGAGAGGGCCAATGGTGCCCCTGCTGGATTGAATGGTACCTCCATTTTTACTTTTAAACACAGCTGCTTTCTGTTCTCACTATTGGCTGTTACCCCTTTATGTCTCACCAGCAGGTAGAGGGTACACAGTTCTCTAAAACCCCTTCAGCATTTATTGTTTGTAGACATTTTGCTGATGGTCAGTCGACTGGTGTAAGTTGAAACTTTTTGTAGATTAGATTCCATGCGCCTAACACTCCCTGAGGTTGAGCTTTTATCCATTTTCCTTTTTTTAAAAAGAGTGTAAGTAAAACTTAACTCTTCATAATCTCTTCTTGAAACATTTGCCTGTTTTGAATTTTTTTGTCCATTCTCTACTTCAGCACAAATTTTTAGGGCAAGTTTCCTTTACAGCCCTGAGTCCTTGTGAATGTTAAGTGACCATTAGCTGTGACTTTAAAGCTGCTCTTGCAGGAAACGGCCACAAGGTGGCAGCATTTCTCCTTTACCAAATTTGGTTACTAGGGAAACAGAGCCTTAATGGAAGTGGTGTTGTAGGTTGTATATTAGAATGGAAAATGCCAGGAAAAAGCCCTTTAAGTTTATGTCTCATTACTTCTTGTCCATATTTGTAATTTACTTTTAATTTTTTATCCCAGCAAATTTGATTACAATGGTTTGTTTGTTCTAGGTGTGCAAGATGTGGTTCTTTCACACATATACAGGTATCTATTCTTCCTCGCATCCTTTTCCCATGTAGGTTATGACACAATGTTGAGTAGTCTTCTCCTGGTCTTCCGTACGTCTTTCCTGGTTATATATTTCACATGGTTTTTATATCTCTGTTAACCCCAATATGGTAATGTATCCAATCCTCATCCCTTTCTATTTGGTGAACCATAAGTTTTTTAATGAATCTGTGATTGCCTTTCTCTGTGGAAATATCTTCATTGGTATCAATTTTTAAGTAACTCCTAAAAGTGATATGATAGGATATGTGGCTTTTGCTTTCTCACTTACTACAGGTGGCGTAATTACGTCTAGACTCATCTACGGTGCTGCAAATGGCATTGTTTCATTTTTTTCACTAGCGAATATTCCAGTTGTACATGGAGGAGTTCTGCTTTGTCCTCCCATCTGTTGGTAGACTTCTGTTTACTTCCATATCTTGGCTATTGTAATACTGTGCAATGCAGATTTGCCTGCCTGTGTCTTTCCAATTCTCTCTTCTTAGATTATAGGTGGAGGAGTGGGCCTGCTGGATCATATGGTAGCTCAATGTTTACCTTTTTAAGGCACCTCCATTCTGTTCTCATTGGTGGTCCTTTCCAACTTACGTCCCCCTTGAAGTTGAGGGTATGCATTTCTCCACAACACCTTCAGCATTTATTGTTTGTAGTTTTCTTGCTGATGGTTTTTCTGACAAGTGTGAGCTGATACCTCTTTGTGGTTGAATTCGCATGTGCCTCATAATCCGTTGAAATTGAGCTTAAGGCATGTCCTTTTTATTTTTCAAGCTGTGATTACCCATTAGTTCTTCAGAGTGTTCTCTTAAAGTATGTGTCACAGTTTGAAGTGTTTTGGCCATTACCTCCCTGAAGACATTTTGAGGTCAGGTTTCATTTACAGTTCTGCAGTACTTGTTCCTATGAAATGACCATTAGCACAGGCTTTAAAACTGCTTTTGCAGGTAACTGCCAGAGGGCGGCAGCCTTTCTATGTTCCCCACCCTGGTAACTAGGGAAAAGCCCTTGCGGCCTGTGGTGTTTCTCGGTTATAAATTAGAGTGGAGTGTGCCCGGACAAACCCACACAAGCTGATGTCTCCTTACTTTTGTTGGATTTTTTAATTTAATTTTTATTTTTTATTGGAGTAATTTTCCACTGTGTACGTGGACCACTTCTTCTTTGTGCATTCCTCGGTTGATGGACATTTTCATTGCTTCCAAGTGTTGGCTATGGTAAATATTGTTGGAGTGCAGGATTGCCAGCCTGTGACTTTTTGATTCTCATTTTCTCAGGTGATAGGCCCAGCAGTGGGTGTGATTGACTGACTGGTAGCACCGTTTTTCCCTTTCCAAGCACCTTCTTTGTGTTTTCATTCGTGGCACTTAGCACGTCCCCCTTAGAATCGAGGGTACACGTTTCTCCTCAATTGCTTCAGCATTTATTGTTTGCAGCATTTATGCTAATGGCGCTACTGGCTCCTGTGAGCTGATAGGGTTTTGTAATTTCGGTTTGCATGTCTTTGAAAATTCGTAAAACTCATCATTTTTCTCCACGGTTTTCTTTTCTGTTAAAAAAAGGAAACAATTGGGAGTACAATATAACTCTTGATATTGTCTTCTTGGAAGGTTGCCCTCTTTTGAATTTTTTGGTCGATTTTCCACCCCAGAATTTTTTTAGAGAGCAGGTCTCATTTCCCGAACTGCAAGTGTGGTGCATATTTAGTGACCTTTACCAATGGGTTTAAAGCTGCTGTTGTGGGAAGTGGCCTCAAGGAGGCAGCATTTCTCCATTCGCAAATCTGGGTTGTAGGGCAGCCGAGCCTTTCTGGAAGTCGTGTGCCTAGGTTGTAAATTACAGTGGCATGTGCGTGGAGAAACCCCCATAAGTTTATGTCTCATTATTTCTTCTTGGTTTTTAAAAGTGTTTTAATTGGGGTAAAGCTTAGAATATTGTTTGTCCTAGGTGAACACAATCTGGTTCATTTGTACATTATATATGTCTATTCAAGTACAGATCCTCTTCCCATGTAAAATGTTACAGAGGATTCTGCAGACCTCCCTTGCTATATGGTCGGTCTTTTTGAGATATGTATATAATATGTGTTTGTATACATATAGTAACACTAATCTTAATTTATCCATTCCCCCCACCTTTCCTTTTAGATGAGCATAGTTTGTTTTCTATGTCTCTGACTGTCTTTCTCTGTGGAAATATGTTCATTTGTGTCAGTTATTAGATAACGCCTATAAGTGATGTCATAGAATACAGGTCTTTTGCTTTCCAACTTACCTCATCTTTCGTGATTATCTCCAGACTCATTTGTGGTGCCTCAAAGAGCAATGGTTCATTGTCTTCCATGGCTAATATTCCATTGTGTATATGGACCACTTCTTTTTATCCATTTACCTGTTGTTGGACATTTTGATTGCTTCACTGGCTTGGCTATTGTGAATAAGGCTGCACTGCAGCTTTTGCGGCCTGTGTCTTCTCGATTCTTGTCTTCTCAGGTGAGAGGTCCAATGGTGCCCCTGCTGGATTGAATTGTACCTCCATTTTTACTTTTAAACACAGCTGCTTTCTGTTCTCACTATTGGCTGTTACCCCTTTACGTCTCACCAGCAGGTAGAGGGTACACAGTTCTCTAAAACCCCTTCAGCATTTATTGTTTGTAGACATTTTGCTGATGGTCAGTCGACTGGTGTAAGTTGAAACTTTTTGTAGATTGGGTTGCATGCGTCTAACACTCCCTGAGGTTGAGCTTTTATCCATTTTCCTTTTTTTTAAAAAGAGTGTAAGTAAAACTTAACTCTTCATAATCTCTTCTTGAAACATTTGCCTGTTTTGAATTTTTTTGTCCATTCTCTACTTCAGCACAAATTTTTAGGGCAAGTGTCCTTTACAGCCCTGAGTCCTTGTGAATGTTAAGTGACCATTAGCTGTGACTTTAAAGCTGCTCTTGCAGGAAACGGCCACAAGGTGGCAGCATTTCTCCTTTACCAAATTTGGTTACTAGGGAAACAGAGGCTTAATGGAAGTGGTGTTCTAGGTTGTAAATTAGAGTGGAATGTGCCAGGAAAAAGCCCTTTAGGTTTATGTCTCATTACTTGTTGTTCATATTTGTAATTTACTTTTTATTTTTTATCCCAGCAAATTTGATTACAATAGTTTGTTTGTTCTAGGTGTGCAAGTTGTGGTTCTTTCACACATATACGTGTATCTATTCTTCCTCGCATCCTTTTCCCATGTAGGTTATGACACAATGTTGAGTAGTCTTCTCCTGGTCTTCCGTACGTCTTTCCTGGTTATATATTTCACATGGTTTGTATATCTCTGTTAACCCCAATATGGTAATGTATCCAATCCTCATCCCTTTCTATTTGGTGAACCATAAGTTTTTTAATGAATCTGTGACCGCCTTTCTCTGTGGAAATATCTTCATTGGTATCAATTTTTAAGTAACTCCTAAAAGTGATATGATCGGATATGTGTCTTTTGCTTTCTCACTTACTACAGGTTGCGTGATTACTTCTAACTCATCTACGGTGCTGCAAATGGCATTGTTTCATTTTTTTCACTAGCGAATATTCCAGTTGTACAGGGAGGAGTTCTTCTTTGTCCTCCCATCTGTTGGTAGACTTTTGTTTACTTCCATATCTTGGCTATTGTAATATTGTGCAATGCAGATTTGCCTGCCTGTGTCTGTCCAATTCTCTCTTCTTAGATTATAGGTGGAGGAGTGGGCCTGCTGGATCATATGGTAGCTCAATGTTTACCTTTTTAAGGCACCTCCATTCTGTTCTCATTGGTGGTCCTTTTCAAATTACGTCCCACTTGAAGTTGAGGGTATGCATTTTTCCACAACACCTTCAGCATTTATTGTTTGTAGTTTTCTTGCTGATGGTTACTCTGACAAGTGTGAGCTGATACCTCTTTGTGGTTGAATTCGCATGTGCCTCATAATCCGTTGAAATTGAGCTTGAAGGCATGTCCTTTTTATTTTTCAAGCTGTGATTACCCCTTAGTTCTTCAAAGTGTTCTCTTAAAGTATGTGTCACATTTTAAAATGTTTTGGCCATTACCTCCCTGAAGACATTTTGAGGGCAGGTTTCATGTACAGTTCTGCAGTACTTGTTCTTATGAAATGACCATTAGCACAGGCTTTAAGGCTGCTTTTGCAGGTAACTGCCAGAGGGCGGCAGCCTTTTTATGTTCCCCACCCTGGTAACTAGGGAAAAGCCCTTGCGGCCTGTGGTGTTTCTCGATTATAAATTAGAGTGGACTGTGCCCAGACAAACTCACACAAGCTGATGTCTCCTTGCTTTTGTTGGATTTTTAATTTTGATTTTTATTTTTTATTGGAGTAATTTCCCACTGTGTACGTGGACCACTTCTACTTTGTGCATTCCTTGGTGGATGGACATTTTCATTGCTTCCATGTGTTGGCTATGGTAAATATTGTTGGAGTGCGGGATTGCCAGCCTGTGACTTTTTGATTCTCATTTTCTCAGGTGATAGGCTCAGCAGTGGGTGTGATTGACTGACTGGTAGCAACGTTTTCCCCTTTTCAAAGCACCTTCTTTGTGTTTTCGTTAGTGGCACTTACCACGTCCCCCTTAGAATCGAGGGTACACATTTCTCCACAATCGCTTCAGCATTTATTGTTTGCAGCATTTTTGCTAATGGCCCTACTGGCTCCTGTGAGCTGATAGTGTTTTGTAATGTGGGTTTGCATGTCTTTGAAAATTCGTAAAACTCATCATTTTTCTCCGCGGTTTCCTTTTCTGTTAAAAAAATGAAACATTTGGGAGTACAATATAAGTCTTGATATTGTCTTCTTGGAAGGCTGCCCTCTTTTGAATTTTTTAGTCGATTTTCCACCTCAGACTCTTTTTAGAGAGCAGGTGTCATTTACCGAACTGCAAGTTTGGTGAATATTTAGTCACCTTTAGCAAGGGTTTTAAATCTCCTGTTGTGGGAAGTGGCCTGAAGCAGGCAGCATTTGTCCATTCCCAAATCTGGGTACTAGGGCAGCAGAGCCTTTCTGGAAGTCGTGTTCCTAAGTTGTAAATTACATTGGAATGTGCATGGAGAAAGCCCCATAAGTTTATGTCTCATTATTTCTTCTTGGTTTTAATTTTTTTTTTTAATTGGGGTAAAGCTTAGAATATTGTTTGTCCTAGGTGAACACAATCTGGTTCATTTGTACATTATATATGTCTATTCAAGTACAGAGCCTCTTCCCATGTAAAATGTTACAGAGGGTTCCACAGACCTCCCTTGCTATATGGTCGGTCTTTTTGAGATATGTATATAATATGAGTTTGTATACATATAGTAACACTAATCTTAACTTATCTATTCCCCCCACCTTTCGTTTTAGATGAGCATAGTTTGTTTTCTAAATCTGTGAGTGTCTTTCTCTGCGGAAATATGTTCATTTGTGTCAGTTACTAGATAACGCCTATAAGTGATATCATAGAATACAGGTCTTTTGCTTTCCAACTTACCTCATCTTTCGTGATTATCGCCAGACTCATTTGTCGTGCCTCAAAGAGCAATGGGTCATTGTCTTCCATGGCTAATATTCCATTGTGTATATGGACCACTTCTTCTTTATCCATTTACCTGTTGTTGGACATTTTGATTGCTTCACTGTCTTGGATATTGTGAATAAGGATGCACTGCAGCTTTTGCGGCCTGTGTCTTCTCGATTCTTGTCTTCTCAGATGAGAGGGCCAATGGTGCCCCTGCTGGATTGAATTGTACCTCCATTTTTACTTTTAAACACAGCTGCTTTCTGTTCTCACTATTGGCTGTTACCCCTTTATGTCTCACCAGCAGGTAGAGGGTACACAGTTCTCTAAAACCCCTTCAGCATTTATTGTTTGTAGACATTTTGCTGATGGTCAGTCGACTGGTGTAAGTTGAAACTTTTTGTAGATTAGATTCCATGCGTCTAACACTCCCTGAGGTTGAGCTTTTATCCATTTTCCTTTTTTTAAAAAGAATGTAAGTAAAACTTAACTCTTCATAATCTCTTCTTGAAACATTTGCCTGTTTTGAATTTTTTTGTCCATTCTCTACTTCAGCACAAATTTTTAGGGCAAGTTTCCTTTACAGTCCTGAGTCCTTGTGAATGTTAAGTGACCATTACCTGTGACTTTAAAGCTGCTCTTGCAGGAAACGGCCACAAGGTGGCAGCATTTCTCCTTTACCAAATTTGGTTACTAGGGAAACAGAGCCTTAATGGAAGTGGTGTTCTAGGTTGTATATTAGAATGGAAAATGCCAGGAAAAAGCCCTTTAAGTTTATGTCTCATTACTTCTTGTCCATATTTGTAATTTTCTTTTAATTTTTTATCCCAGCAAATTTGATTACAATGGTTTGTTTGTTCTAGGTGTGCAAGATGTGGTTCTTTCACACATATACAGGTATCTATTCTTCCTCGCATCCTTTTCCCATGTAGGTTATGACACAATGTTGAGTAGTCTTCTCCTGGTCTTCCGTACGTCTTTCCTGGTTATATATTTCACATGGTTTGTATATCTCTGTTAACCCCAATATGGTAATGTATCCAATCCTCATCCCTTTCTATTTGGTGAACCATAAGTTTTTTAATGAATCTGTGATTGCCTTTCTCTGTGGAAATATCTTCATTGGTATCAATTTTTAAGTAACTCCTAAAAGTGATATGATAGGATATGTGGCTTTTGCTTTCTCACTTACTACAGGTGGCGTGATTACGTCTAGACTCATCTATGGTGCTGCAAATGGCATTGTTTCATTTTTTTCACTAGCGAATATTCCAGTTGTACATGGAGGAGTTCTTCTTTGTCCTCCCATCTGTTGGTAGACTTTTGTTTACTTCCATATCTTGGCTATTGTAATACTGTGCAATGCAGATTTGCCTGCCTGTGTCTTTCCAATTCTCTCTTCTTAGATTATAGGTGGAGGAGTGGGCCTGCTGGATCATATGGTAGCTCAATGTTTACCTTTTTAAGGCACCTCCATTCTGTTCTCATTGGTGGTCCTTTCCAACTTACGTCCCACTTGAAGTTGAGGGTATGCATTTTTCCACAACACCTTCAGCATTTATTGTTTGTAGTTTTCTTGCTGATGGTTATTCTGACAAGTGTGAGCTGATACCTCTTTGTGTTTCAATTCGCATGTGCCTCATAATCCGTTGAAATTGAGCTTGAAGGCATGTCCTTTTTATTTTTCAAGCTGTGATTACCCCTTAGTTCTTCAAAGTGTTCTCTTAAAGTATGTGTCACATTTTGAAGTGTTTTGGCCATTACCTCCCTGAAGACATTTTGAGGGCAGGTTTCATTTACAGTTCTGCAGTACTTGTTCCTATGAAATGACCATTAGCACAGGCTTTAAAACTGCTTTTGCACGAAACTGCCAGAGGGCGGCAGCGTTTCTATGTTCCCCACCCTGTTAACTAGGGAAAAGCCCTTGCTGCCTGTGGTGTTTCTCGGTTATAAATTAGAGTGGAGTGTGCCCGGACAAACCCACACAAGCTGATGTCTCCTTACTTTTGTTGGATTTTTAAATTTAATTTTTATTTTTTATTGGAGTAATTTTCCACTGTGTACGTGGACCACTTCTTCTTTGTGCATTCCTTGGTTGATGGACATTTTCATTGCTTCCAAGTGTTGGCTATGGTAAATATTGTTGGAGTGCAGGATTGCCAGCCTGTGACTTTTTGATTCTCATTTTCTCAGGTGATAGGCCCAGCAGTGGGTGTGATTGACTGACTGGTAGCACCGTTTTTCCCTTTTCAAGCACTTTCTTTGTGTTTTCATTCGTGGCACTTAGCACGTCCCCCTTAGAATCGAGGATACACATTTCTCCTCAATCGCTTCAGCATTTATTGTTTGCAGCATTTATGCTAATGGCCCTACTGGCTCCTGTGAGCTGATAGGGTTTTGTAATTTGGGTTTGCATGTCTTTGAAAATTCGTAAAACTCATCATTTTTCTCCGCGGTTTTCTTTTCTGTTAAAAAAAGGAAACAATTGGGAGTACAATATAACTCTTGATATTGTCTTCTTGGAAGGCTGCCCTCTTTTGAATTTTTTGTTCGATCTTCACCTCAGACTTTTTTTAGAGAGCAGGTGTCATTTACCAAACTGCAAGTTTGGTGAATATTTAGTGACCTTTAGCAAGGGTTTTAAATCTCCTGTTGTGGGAAGTGGCCTGAAGCAGGCAGCATTTCTCCATTCCCAAATCTGGGTAGTAGGGCAGCAGAGCCTTTCTGGAAGTCGTGTTCCTAGGTTGTAAATTACATTGGAATGTGCATGGAGAAAGCCCCATAAGTTTATGTCTCATTATTTCCTCTTGGTTTTAATTTTTTTTTAATTGGGGTAAAGCTTAGAATATTGTTTGTCCGAGGTGTACACAATCTGGTTCATTTGTACATTATATTTGTCTATTCAAGTACAGATGCTCTTCCCATGTAAAATGTTACTGAGGGTTCTTCAGACCTCCCTTGCTATATGGTCGGTCTTTTTGTGATATGTATATAATATGTGTTTGTATACATATAGTAACACTAATCTTAATTTATCCATTCCCCCACCTTTCGTTTTAGATGAGCATAGTTTGTTTTCTAAATCTGTGAGTGTCTTTCTCTGCGGAAATATGTTCATTTGTGTCGGTTATTAGATAACACCTATAAGTGATATCATAGAATACAGGTCTTTTGCTTTCCAACTTACCTCATCTTTCGTGATTATCTCCAGACTCATTTGTGGTGCCTCAAATAGCAATGGTTCATTGTCTTCCATGGCTAATATTCCATTGTGTATATGGACCATTTCTTCTTTATCCATTTACCTGTTGTTGGACATTTTGATTGCTTCACTGTCTTGGATATTGTGAATAAGGCTGCACTGCAGCTTTTACGGCCTGTGTCTTCTCGATTCTTGTCTTCTCAGGTGAAAGGTCCAATGGTGCCCCTGCTGGATTGAATGGTACCTCCATTTTTACTTTTAAACACAGCTGCTTTCTGTTCTCACTATTGGCTGTTACCCCTTTATGTCTCACCAGCAGGTAGGGGGTACACAGTTCTCTAAAACCCCTTCAGCATTTATTGTTTGTAGACATTTTGCTGATGGTCAGTCGACTGGTGTAAGTTGAAACTTTTTGTAGATTAGATTCCATGCGCCTAACACTCCCTGAGGTTGAGCTTTTATCCATTTTCCTTTTTTTAAAAAGAGTGTAAGTAAAACTTAACTCTTCATAATCTCTTCTTGAAACATTTGCCTGTTTTGAATTTTTTTGTCCATTCTCTACTTCAGCACAAATTTTTAGGGCAAGTTTCCTTTACAGCCCTGAGTCCTTGTGAATGTTAAGTGACCATTACCTGTGACTTTAAAGCTGCTCTTGCAGGAAACGGCCACACAGTGGCAGCATTTCTCCTTTACCAAATTTGGTTACTAGGGAAACAGAGCCTTAATGGAAGTGGTGTTGTAGGTTGTATATTAGAATGGAAAATGCCAGGAAAAAGCCCTTTAAGTTTATGTCTCATTACTTCTTGTCCATATTTGTAATTTACTTTTAATTTTTTATCCCAGCAAATTTGATTACAATGGTTTGTTTGTTCTAGGTGTGCAAGATGTGGTTCTTTCACACATATACAGGTATCTATTCTTCCTCGCATCCTTTTCCCATGTAGGTTATGACACAATGTTGAGTAGTCTTCTCCTGGTCTTCCGTACGTCTTTCCTGGTTATATATTTCACATGGTATTTATATCTCTGTTAACCCCAATATGGTAATGTATCCAATCCTCATCCCTTTCTATTTGGTGAACCATAAGTTTTTTAATGAATCTGTGATTGCCTTTCTCTGTGGAAATATCTTCATTGGTATCAATTTTTAAGTAACTCCTAAAAGTGATATGATAGGATATGTGGCTTTTGCTCTCTCACTTACTACAGGTGGCGTGATTACATCTAGACTCATCTATGGTGCTGCAAATGGCATTGTTTCATTTTTTTCACTAGCGAATATTCCAGTTGTACAGGGAGGAGTTCTTCTTTGTCCTCCCATCTGTTGGTAGACTTTTGTTTACTTCCATATCTTGGCTATTGTAATACTGTGCAATGCAGATTTGCCTGCCTGTGTCTTTCCAATTCTCTCTTCTTAGATTATAGGTGGAGGAGTGGGCCTGCTGGATCATATGGTAGCTCAATGTTTACCTTTTTAAGGCACCTCCATTCTGTTCTCATTGGTGGTCCTTTCCAACTTACGTCCCACTTGAAGTTGAGGGTATGCATTTTTCCACAACACCTTCAGCATTTATTGTTTGTAGTTTTCTTCCTGATGGTTACTCTGACAAGTGTGAGCTGATACCTCTTTGTGGTTGAATTCGCATGTGCCTCATAATCCGTTGAAATTGAGCTTGAAGGCATGTCCTTTTTATTTTTCAAGCTGTGATTACCCCTTAGTTCTTCAAAGTGTTCTCTTAAAGTATGTGTCACATTTTGAAGTGTTTTGGCCATTACCTCCCTGAAGACATTTTGAGGGCAGGTTTCATTTACAGTTCTGCATTACTTGTTCCTATGAAATGACCATTAGCACAGGCTTTAAAACTGCTTTTGCACAAAACTGCCAGAGGGCGGCAGCCTTTCTATGTTCCCCACCCTGTTAACTAGGGAAAAGCCCTTGCTGCCTGTGGTGTTTCTCGGTTATAAATTAGAGTGGAGTGTGCCCGGACAAACCCACACAAGCTGATGTCTCCTTACTTTTGTTGGATTTTTAAATTTAATTTTTATTTTTTATTGGAGTAATTTTCCACTGTGTACGTGGACCACTTCTTCTTTGTGCATTCCTTGGTTGATGGACATTTTCATTGCTTCCAGGTGTTGGCTATGGTAAATATTGTTGGAGTGCAGGATTGCCAGCCTGTGACTTTTTGATTCTCATTTTCTCAGGTGATAGGCCCAGCAGTGGGTGTGATTGACTGACTGGTAGCACCGTTTTTCCCTTTTCAAGCACTTTCTTTGTGTTTTCATTCGTGGCACTTAGCACGTCCCCCTTAGAATCGAGGGTACACATTTCTCCTCAATCGCTTCAGCATTTATTGTTTGCAGCATTTATGCTAATGGCCCTACTGGCTCCTGTGAGCTGATAGGGTTTTGTAATTTGGGTTTGCATGTCTTTGAAAATTCGTAAAACTCATCATTTTTCTCCGCGGTTTTCTTTTCTGTTAAAAAAAGGAAACAATTGGGAGTACAATATAACTCTTGATATTGTCTTCTTGGAAGGCTGCCCTCTTTTGAATTTTTTGTTCGATCTTCACCTCAGACTTTTTTTAGAGAGCAGGTGTCATTTACCAAACTGCAAGTTTGGTGAATATTTAGTGACCTTTAGCAAGGGTTTTAAATCTCCTGTTGTGGGAAGTGGCCTGAAGCAGGCAGCATTTCTCCATTCCCAAATCTGGGTAGTAGGGCAGCAGAGCCTTTCTGGAAGTCGTGTTCCTAGGTTGTAAATTACATTGGAATGTGCATGGAGAAAGCCCCATAAGTTTATGTCTCATTATTTCTTCTTGGTTTTAATTTTTTTTTAATTGGGGTAAAGCTTAGAATATTGTTTGTCCGAGGTGTACACAATCTGGTTCATTTGTACATTATATTTGTCTATTCAAGTACAGATGCTCTTCCCATGTAAAATGTTACTGAGGGTTCTTCAGACCTCCCTTGCTATATGGTCGGTCTTTTTGTGATATGTATATAATATGTGTTTGTATACATATAGTAACACTAATCTTAATTTATCCATTCCCCCACCTTTCTTTTTAGATGAGCATAGTTTGTTTTCTAAATCTGTGAGTGTCTTTCTCTGCGGAAATATGTTCATTTGTGTCGGTTATTAGATAACGCCTATAAGTGATATCATAGAATACAGGTCTTTTGCTTTCCAACTTACCTCATCTTTCGTGATTATCTCCAGACTCATTTGTGGTGCCTCAAATAGCAATGGTTCATTGTCTTCCATGGCTAATATTCCATTGTGTATATGGACCATTTCTTCTTTATCCATTTACCTGTTGTTGGACATTTTGATTGCTTCACTGTCTTGGATATTGTGAATAAGGCTGCACTGCAGCTTTTGCGGCCTGTGTCTTCTCGATTCTTGTCTTCTCAGGTGAAAGGTCCAATGGTGCCCCTGCTGGATTGAATGGTACCTCCATTTTTACTTTTAAACACAGCTGCTTTCTGTTCTCACTATTGGCTGTTACCCCTTTATGTCTCACCAGCAGGTAGGGGGTACACAGTTCTCTAAAACCCCTTCAGCATTTATTGTTTGTAGACATTTTGCTGATGGTCAGTCGACTGGTGTAAGTTGAAACTTTTTGTAGATTAGATTCCATGCGCCTAACACTCCCTGAGGTTGAGCTTTTATCCATTTTCCTTTTTTTAAAAAGAGTGTAAGTAAAACTTAACTCTTCATAATCTCTTCTTGAAACATTTGCCTGTTTTGAATTTTTTTGTCCATTCTCTACTTCAGCACAAATTTTTAGGGCAAGTTTCCTTTACAGCCCTGAGTCCTTGTGAATGTTAAGTGACCATTAGCTGTGACTTTAAAGCTGCTCTTGCAGGAAACGGCCACAAAGTGGCAGCATTTCTCCTTTACCAAATTTGGTTACTAGGGAAACAGAGCCTTAATGGAAGTGGTGTTGTAGGTTGTATATTAGAATGGAAAATGCCAGGAAAAAGCCCTTTAAGTTTATGTCTCATTACTTCTTGTCCATATTTGTAATTTACTTTTAATTTTTTATCCCAGCAAATTTGATTACAATGGTTTGTTTGTTCTAGGTGTGCAAGATGTGGTTATTTCACACATATACAGGTATCTATTCTTCCTCGCATCCTTTTCCCATGTAGGTTATGACACAATGTTGAGTAGTCTTCTCCTGGTCTTCCGTACGTCTTTCCTGGTTATATATTTCACATGGTTTTTATATCTCTGTTAACCCCAATATGGTAATGTATCCAATCCTCATCCCTTTCTATTTGGTGAACCATAAGTTTTTTAATGAATCTGTGATTGCCTTTCTCTGTGGAAATATCTTCATTGGTATCAATTTTTAAGTAACTCCTAAAAGTGATATGATAGGATATGTGGCTTTTGCTTTCTCACTTACTACAGGTGGCGTGATTATGTCTAGACTCATCTATGGTGCTGCAAATGGCATTGTTTCATTTTTTTCACTAGCGAATATTCCAGTTGTACAGGGAGGAGTTCTTCTTTGTCCTCCCATCTGTTGGTAGACTTTTGTTTACTTCCATATCTTGGCTATTGTAATATTGTGCAATGCAGATTTGCCTGCCTGTGTCTTTCAACTTCTCTCTTCTTAGATTATAGGTGGAGGAGTGGGCCTGCTGGATCATATGGTAGCTCAATGTTTACCTTTTTAAGGCACCTCCATTCTGTCCTCATTGGTGGTCCTTTCCAAATTACGTCCCACTTGAAGTTGAGGGTATGCATTTTTCCACAACACCTTCAGCATTTATTGTTTGTAGTTTTCTTGCTGATGGTTACTCTGACAAGTGTGAGCTGATACCTCTTTGTGGTTGAATTCGCATGTGCCCCATGATCCGTTGAAATTGAGCTTGAAGGCATGTCCTTTTTATTTTTCAAGCTGTGATTACCCCTTAGTTCTTCAAAGTGTTCTCTTAAAGTATGTGTCACAATTTGAAATGTTTTGGCCATTACCTCCCTGAAGACATTTTGAGGGCAGGTTTCATTTACAGTTCTGCAGTACTTGTTCTTATGAAATGACCATTAGCACAGGCTTTAAGGCTGCTTTTGCAGGTAACTGCCAGAGGGCGGCAGCCTTTTTATGTTCCCCACCCTGGTAACTAGGGAAAAGCCCTTGCGGCCTGTGGTGTTTCTCGATTATAAATTAGAGTGGACTGTGCCCAGACAATCTCAAACAAGCTGATATCTCCTTGCTTTTGTTAGATTTTTAATTTTGATTTTTATTTTTTATTGGAGTAATTTCCCACTGTGTACGTGGACCACTTCTACTTTGTGCATTCCTCGGTGGATGGACATTTTCATTGCTTCCAAGTGTTGGCTATGGTAAATATTGTTGGAGTGCAGGATTGCCAGCCTTTGACTTTTTGATTCTCATTTTCTCAGGTGATAGGCCCAGCAGTGGGTGTGATTGACTGACTGGTAGCACCGTTTTTCCCTTTCCAAGCACCTTCTTTGTGTTTTCATTCCTGGCACTTAGCACGTCCGCCTTAGAATCGAGGGTACACATTTCTCCTCAATCGCTTCAGCATTTATTGTTTGCAGCATTTATGCTAATGGCCCTACTGGCTCCTGTGAGCTGATAGGGTTTTGTAATTTGGGTTTGCATGTCTTTGAAAATTCGTAAAACTCATCATTTTTCTCCGCGGTTTTCTTTTCTGTTAAAAAAAGGAAACAATTGGGAGTACAATATAACTCTTGAAATTGTCTTCTTGGAAGGTTGCCCTCTTTTGAATTTTTTGGTCGATTTTCCACCCCAGAGTTTTTTTAGAGAGCAGGTCTCATTTCCCGAACTGCAAGTGTGGTGCATATTTAGTGACCTTTACCAATGGGTTTAAAGCTGCTGTTGTGGGAAGTGGCCTCAAGGAGGCAGCATTTCTCCATTCGCAAATCTGGGTTGTAGGGCAGCCGAGCCTTTCTGGAAGTCGTGTGCCTAGGTTGTAAATTACAGTGGCATGTGCGTGGAGAAACCCCCATAAGTTTATGTCTCATTATTTCTTCTTGGTTTTTAAAAGTGTTTTAATTGGGGTAAAGCTTAGAATATTGTTTGTCCTAGGTGAACACAATCTGGTTCATTTGTACATTATATATGTCTATTCAAGTACAGATCCTCTTCCCATGTAAAATGTTACAGAGGATTCTGCAGACCTCCCTTGCTATATGGTCGGTCTTTTTGAGATATGTATATAATATGTGTTTGTATACATATAGTAACACTAATCTTAATTTATCCATTCCCCCCACCTTTCCTTTTAGATGAGCATAGTTTGTTTTCTATGTCTCTGACTGTCTTTCTCTGTGGAAATATGTTCATTTGTGTCAGTTATTAGATAACGCCTATAAGTGATGTCATAGAATACAGGTCTTTTGCTTTCCAACTTACCTCATCTTTCGTGATTATCTCCAGACTCATTTGTGGTGCCTCAAAGAGCAATGGTTCATTGTCTTCCATGGCTAATATTCCATTGTGTATATGGACCACTTCTTTTTATCCATTTACCTGTTGTTGGACATTTTGATTGCTTCACTGGCTTGGCTATTGTGAATAAGGCTGCACTGCAGCTTTTGCGGCCTGTGTCTTCTCGATTCTTGTCTTCTCAGGTGAGAGGTCCAATGGTGCCCCTGCTGGATTGAATTGTACCTCCATTTTTACTTTTAAACACAGCTGCTTTCTGTTCTCACTATTGGCTGTTACCCCTTTACGTCTCACCAGCAGGTAGAGGGTACACAGTTCTCTAAAACCCCTTCAGCATTTATTGTTTGTAGACATTTTGCTGATGGTCAGTCGACTGGTGTAAGTTGAAACTTTTTGTAGATTAGGTTGCATGCGTCTAACACTCCCTGAGGTTGAGCTTTTATCCATTTTCCTTTTTTTTAAAAAGAGTGTAAGTAAAACTTAACTCTTCATAATCTCTTCTTGAAACATTTGCCTGTTTTGAATTTTTTTGTCCATTCTCTACTTCAGCACAAATTTTTAGGGCAAGTGTCCTTTACAGCCCTGAGTCCTTGTGAATGTTAAGTGACCATTAGCTGTGACTTTAAAGCTGCTCTTGCAGGAAACGGCCACAAGGTGGCAGCATTTCTCCTTTACCAAATTTGGTTACTAGGGAAACAGGCTTAATGGAAGTGGTGTTCTAGGTTGTAAATTAGAGTGGAATGTGCCAGGAAAAAGCCCTTTAGGTTTATGTCTCATTACTTGTTGTTCATATTTGTAATTTACTTTTTATTTTTTATCCCAGCAAATTTGATTACAATAGTTTGTTTGTTCTAGGTGTGCAAGTTGTGGTTCTTTCACACATATACGTGTATCTATTCTTCCTCGCATCCTTTTCCCATGTAGGTTATGACACAATGTTGAGTAGTCTTCTCCTGGTCTTCCGTACGTCTTTCCTGGTTATATATTTCACATGGTTTGTATATCTCTGTTAACCCCAATATGGTAATGTATCCAATCCTCATCCCTTTCTATTTGGCGAACCATAAGTTTTTTAATGAATCTGTGAACGCCTTTCTCTGTGGAAATATCTTCATTGGTATCAATTTTTAAGTAACTCCTAAAAGTGATATGATCGGATATGTGTCTTTTGCTTTCTCACTTACTACAGGTGGCGTGATTACTTCTAACTCATCTACGGTGCTGCAAATGGCATTGTTTCATTTTTTTCACTAGCGAATATTCTATCTGTACATGGAGGAGTTCTTTTTGTCCTCCTATCTGTTGGTAGACTTTATGTTTACTTCCATATCTTGGCTATTGTAATACTGTTCAATGCAGATTTGCCTGCCTGTGTCTGTCCAATTCTCTCTTCTTAGATTATAGGTGGAGGAGTGGGCCTGCTGGATCATATGGTAGCTCAATGTTTACCTTTTTAAGGCACCTCCATTCTGTTCTCATTGGAGGTCCTTTCCAGCTTACGTCCCCCTTGAAGTTGAGGGTATGCATTTCTCCACAACACCTTCAGCATTTATTGTTTGTAGTTTTCTTGCTGATGGTTATTCTGACAAGTGTGAGCTGATACCTCTTTGTGGTTGAATTCGCATGTGCCCCATGATCCGTTGAAATTGAGCTGGAAGGCATGTCCTTTTTATTTTTCAAGCTGTGATTACCCCTTAGTTCTTCAAAGTGTTCTCTTGAAGTATGTGTCACATTTTGAAATGTTTTGGCCATTACCTCCCTGAAGACATTTTGAGGGCAGGTTTCATTTACAGTCCTGCAATACTTCTTCCTATGAAATGACCATTAGCACAGGCTTTAAAACTGCTTGTGCAGGTAACTGCCAGAGGGCGGCAGCCTTTCTGTGTTCCCCACCCTGGTAACTAGGGAAAAGCCCTTGCGGCCTGTGGTGTTTCTCGGTTATAATTTAGAGTGGAGTGTGCCCGGACAAACCCACACAAGCTGATGTCTCCTTAGTTTTGTTGGATTTTTAAATTTAATTTTTATTTTTTATTGAAGTAATTTTCCACTGTGTACGTGGACCACTTCTTCTTTGTGCATTCCTCGGTGGATGGACATTTTCATTGCTTCCAAGTGTTGGCTATGGTAAATATTGTTGGAGTGCAGGATTGCCAGCCTGTGACTTTTTGATTCTCATTTTCTCAGGTGATAGGCCCAGCAGTGGGTGTGATTGACTGACTGGTAGCACCGTTTTTCCCTTTCCGAGCACCTTCTTTGTGTTTTCATTAGTGGCACTTAGCACGTCCCCCTTAGAATCGAGGGTACACATTTCTCCTCAATCGCTTCAGCATTTATTGTTTGCAGCATTTATGCTAATGGCCCTACTGGCTGCTGTGAGCTGATAGGGTTTTGTAATATGGGTTTGCATGTCTTTGAAAATTCGTAAAACTCATCATTTTTCTCCGCCGTTTTCTTTTCTGTTAAAAAAAGGAAACAATTGGGAGTACAATATAACTCTTGAAATTGTCTTCTTGGAAGGTTGCCCTCTTTTGAATTTTTTGGTCGATTTTCCACCCCAGAGTTTTTTTAGAGAGCAGGTCTCATTTCCCGAACTGCAAGTGTGGTGCATATTTAGTGACCTTTACCAATGGGTTTAAAGCTGCTGTTGTGGGAAGTGGCCTCAAGGAGGCAGCATTTCTCCATTCGCAAATCTGGGTTGTAGGGCAGCCGAGCCTTTCTGGAAGTCGTGTGCCTAGGTTGTAAATTACAGTGGCATGTGCGTGGAGAAACCCCCATAAGTTTATGTCTCATTATTTCTTCTTGGTTTTTAAAAGTGTTTTAATTGGGGTAAAGCTTAGAATATTGTTTGTCCTAGGTGAACACAATCTGGTTCATTTGTACATTATATATGTTTATTCAAGTACAGATCCTCTTCCCATGTAAAATGTTACAGAGGATTCTGCAGACCTCCCTTGCTATATGGTCGGTCTTTTTGAGATATGTATATAATATGTGTTTGTATACATATAGTAACACTAATCTTAATTTATCCATTCCCCCCACCTTTCCTTTTAGATGAGCATAGTTTGTTTTCTATGTCTCTGACTGTCTTTCTCTGTGGAAATATGTTCATTTGTGTCAGTTATTAGATAACGCCTATAAGTGATGTCATAGAATACAGGTCTTTTGCTTTCCAACTTACCTCATCTTTCGTGATTATCTCCAGACTCATTTGTGGTGCCTCAAAGAGCAATGGTTCATTGTCTTCCATGGCTAATATTCCATTGTGTATATGGACCACTTCTTTTTATCCATTTACCTGTTGTTGGACATTTTGATTGCTTCACTGGCTTGGCTATTGTGAATAAGGCTGCACTGCAGCTTTTGCGGCCTGTGTCTTCTCGATTCTTGTCTTCTCAGGTGAGAGGTCCAATGGTGCCCCTGCTGGATTGAATTGTACCTCCATTTTTACTTTTAAACACAGCTGCTTTCTGTTCTCACTATTGGCTGTTACCCCTTTACGTCTCACCAGCAGGTAGAGGGTACACAGTTCTCTAAAACCCCTTCAGCATTTATTGTTTGTAGACATTTTGCTGATGGTCAGTCGACTGGTGTAAGTTGAAACTTTTTGTAGATTAGGTTGCATGCGTCTAACACTCCCTGAGGTTGAGCTTTTATCCATTTTCCTTTTTTTTAAAAAGAGTGTAAGTAAAACTTAACTCTTCATAATCTCTTCTTGAAACATTTGCCTGTTTTGAATTTTTTTGTCCATTCTCTACTTCAGCACAAATTTTTAGGGCAAGTGTCCTTTACAGCCCTGAGTCCTTGTGAATGTTAAGTGACCATTAGCTGTGACTTTAAAGCTGCTCTTGCAGGAAACGGCCACAAGGTGGCAGCATTTCTCCTTTACCAAATTTGGTTACTAGGGAAACAGGCTTAATGGAAGTGGTGTTCTAGGTTGTAAATTAGAGTGGAATGTGCCAGGAAAAAGCCCTTTAGGTTTATGTCTCATTACTTGTTGTTCATATTTGTAATTTACTTTTTATTTTTTATCCCAGCAAATTTGATTACAATAGTTTGTTTGTTCTAGGTGTGCAAGTTGTGGTTCTTTCACACATATACGTGTATCTATTCTTCCTCGCATCCTTTTCCCATGTAGGTTATGACACAATGTTGAGTAGTCTTCTCCTGGTCTTCCGTACGTCTTTCCTGGTTATATATTTCACATGGTTTGTATATCTCTGTTAACCCCAATATGGTAATGTATCCAATCCTCATCCCTTTCTATTTGGCGAACCATAAGTTTTTTAATGAATCTGTGAACGCCTTTCTCTGTGGAAATATCTTCATTGGTATCAATTTTTAAGTAACTCCTAAAAGTGATATGATCGGATATGTGTCTTTTGCTTTCTCACTTACTACAGGTGGCGTGATTACTTCTAACTCATCTACGGTGCTGCAAATGGCATTGTTTCATTTTTTTCACTAGCGAATATTCTATCTGTACATGGAGGAGTTCTTTTTGTCCTCCTATCTGTTGGTAGACTTTATGTTTACTTCCATATCTTGGCTATTGTAATACTGTTCAATGCAGATTTGCCTGCCTGTGTCTGTCCAATTCTCTCTTCTTAGATTATAGGTGGAGGAGTGGGCCTGCTGGATCATATGGTAGCTCAATGTTTACCTTTTTAAGGCACCTCCATTCTGTTCTCATTGGTGGTCCTTTCCAGCTTACGTCCCCCTTGAAGTTGAGGGTATGCATTTCTCCACAACACCTTCAGCATTTATTGTTTGTAGTTTTCTTGCTGATGGTTATTCTGACAACTGTGAGCTGATACCTCTTTGTGATTGAATTCGCATGTGCCCCATGATCCGTTGAAATTGAGCTGGAAGGCATGTCCTTTTTATTTTTCAAGCTGTGATTACCCCTTAGTTCTTCAAAGTGTTCTCTTAAAGTATGTGTCACATTTTGAAATGTTTTGGCCATTACCTCCCTGAAGACATTTTGAGGGCAGGTTTCATTTACAGTTGTGCAGTACTTCTTCCTATGAAATGACCATTAGCACAGGCTTTAAAACTGCTTGTGCAGGTAACTGCCAGAGGGCGGCAGCCTTTCTATGTTCCCCACCCTGGTAACTAGGGAAAAGCCCTTGCGGCCTGTGGTGTTTCTCGGTTATAAATTAGAGTGGAGTGTGCCCGGACAAACCCACACAAGCTGATGTCTCCTTAGTTTTGTTGGATTTTTAAATTTAATTTTTATTTTTTATTGGAGTAATTTTCCACTGTGTACGTGGACCACTTCTTCTTTGTGCATTCCTCGGTTGATGGACATTTTCATGGCTTCCAAGTTTTGGCTATGGTAAATATTCTTGGAGTGCAGGATTGCCAGCCTGTGACTTTTTGATTCTCATTTTCTCAGGTGATAGGCCCAGCAGTGGGTGTGATTGACTGACTGGTAGCACCGTTTTTCCCTTTCCAAGCACCTTCTTTGTGTTTTCATTAGTGGCACTTAGCACGTCCCCCTTAGAATCGAGGGTACACATTTCTCCTCAATCGCTTCAGCATTTATTGTTTGCAGCATTTATGCTAATGGCCCTACTGGCTGCTGTGAGCTGATAGGGTTTTGTAATATGGGTTTGCATGTCTTTGAAAATTCGTAAAACTCATCATTTTTCTCCGCCGTTTTCTTTTCTGTTAAAAAAAGGAAACAATTGGGAGTACAATATAACTCTTGAAATTGTCTTTTTGGAAGGTTGCTCTCTTTTGAATTTTTTGGTCCATTTTCCACCCCAGAGTTTTTTTAGAGAGCAGGTCTCATTTCCCGAACTGCAAGTGTGGTGCATATTTAGTGACCTTTAGCAATGGGTTTAAAGCTGCTGTTGTGGGAAGTGGCCTCAAGGAGGCAGCATTTCTCCATTCGCAAATCTGGTTAGTAGGGCAGCAGAGCCTTTCTGGAAGTCGTGTTCCTAGGTTGTAAATTACATTGGAATGTGCATGGAGAAAGCCCCATAAGTTTATGTCTCATTATTTCTTCTTGGTTTTAATTTTTTTTTAATTGGGGTAAAGCTTAGAATATTATTTGTCCGAGGTGTACACAATCTGCTTCATTTGTACATTATATTTGTCTATTCAAGTACAGATGCTCTTCCCATGTAAAATGTTACTGAGGGTTCTTCAGACCTCCCTTGCTATATGGTCGGTCTTTTTGTGATATGTATATAATATGTGTTTGTATACATATAGTAACACTAATCTTAATTTATCCATTCCCCCACCTTTCGTTTTAGATGAGCATAGTTTGTTTTCTAAATCTGTGAGTGTCTTTCTCTGCGGAAATATGTTCATTTGTGTCAGTTATTAGATAACGCCTATAAGTGATATCATAGAATACAGGTCTTTTGCTTTCCAACTTACCTCATCTTTCGTGATTATCTCCAGACTCATTTGTGGTGCCTCAAAGAGCAATGGTTCATTGTCTTCCATGGCTAATATTCCATTGTGTATATGGACCATTTCTTCTTTATCCATTTACCTGTTGTTGGACATTTTGATTGCTTCACTGTCTTGGATATTGTGAATAAGGCTGCACTGCAGCTTTTGCGGCCTGTGTCTTCTCGATTCTTGTCTTCTCAGGTGAGAGGTCCAATGGTGCCCCTGCTGGATTGAATGGTACCTCCATTTTTACTTCTAAACACAGCTGCTTTCTGTTCTCACTATTGGCTGTTACCCCTTTATGTCTCACCAGCAGGTAGGGGGTACACAGTTCTCTAAAACCCCTTCAGCATTTATTGTTTGTAGACATTTTGCTGATGGTCAGTCGACTGGTGTAAGTTGAAACTTTTTGTAGATTAGATTCCATGCGCCTAACACTCCCTGAGGTTGAGCTTTTATCCATTTTCCTTTTTTTAAAAAGAGTGTAAGTAAAACTTAACTCTTCATAATCTCTTCTTGAAACATTTGCCTGTTTTGAAATTTTTTGTCCATTCTCTACTTCAGCACAAATTTTTAGGGCAAGTTTCCTTTACAGCCCTGAGTCCTTGTGAATGTTAAGTGACCATTACCTGTGACTTTAAAGCTGCTCTTGCAGGAAACGGCCACAAAGTGGCAGCATTTCTCCTTTACCAAATTTGGTTACTAGGGAAACAGAGCCTTAATGGAAGTGGTGTTGTAGGTTGTATATTAGAATGGAAAATGCCAGGAAAAAGCCCTTTAAGTTTATGTCTCATTACTTCTTGTCCATATTTGTAATTTACTTTTAATTTTTTATCCCAGCAAATTTGATTACAATGGTTTGTTTTTTCTAGGTGTGCAAGATGTGGTTCTTTCACACATATACAGGTATCTATTCTTCCTCGCATCCTTTTCCCATGTAGGTTATGACACAATGTTGAGTTATCTTCTCCTGGTCTTCCGTACGTCTTTCCTGGTTATATATTTCACATGGTTTTTATATCTCTGTTAACCCCAATATGGTAATGTATCCAATCCTCATCCCTTTCTATTTGGTGAACCATAAGTTTTTTAATGAATCTGTGATTGCCTTTCTCTGTGGAAATATCTTCATTGGTATCAATTTTTAAGTAACTCCTAAAAGTGATATGATAGGATATGTGGCTTTTGCTTTCTCACTTACTACAGGTTGCGTGATTACTTCTAGACTCATCTACGGTGCTGCAAATGGCATTGTTTCATTTTTTTCACTAGCGAATATTTTATCTGTACATGGAGGAGTTCTTTTTGTCCTCCCATCTGTTGGTAGACTTTATGTTTACTTCCATATCTTGGCTATTGTAATAATGTGCTATGCAGATTTGCCTGCCTGTGTCTGTCCAATTCTCTCTTCTTAGATTATAGGTGGAGGAGTGGGCCTGCTGGATCATATGGTAGCTCAATGTTTACCTTTTTAAGGCACCTCCATTCTGTTCTCATTGGAGGTCCTTTCCAGCTTACGTCCCCCTTGAAGTTGAGGGTATGCATTTCTCCACAACACCTTCAGCATTTATTGTTTGTAGTTTTCTTGCTGATGGTTATTCTGACAAGTGTGAGCTGATACCTCTTTGTGGTTGAATTCGCATGTGCCCCATGATCCGTTGAAATTGAGCTGGAAGGCATGTCCTTTTTATTTTTCAAGCTGTGATTACCCCTTAGTTCTTCAAAGTGTTCTCTTGAAGTATGTGTCACATTTTGAAATGTTTTGGCCATTACCTCCCTGAAGACATTTTGAGGGCAGGTTTCATTTACAGTCCTGCAATACTTCTTCCTATGAAATGACCATTAGCACAGGCTTTAAAACTGCTTGTGCAGGTAACTGCCAGAGGGCGGCAGCCTTTCTGTGTTCCCCACCCTGGTAACTAGGGAAAAGCCCTTGCGGCCTGTGGTGTTTCTCGGTTATAATTTAGAGTGGAGTGTGCCCGGACAAACCCACACAAGCTGATGTCTCCTTAGTTTTGTTGGATTTTTAAATTTAATTTTTATTTTTTATTGAAGTAATTTTCCACTGTGTACGTGGACCACTTCTTCTTTGTGCATTCCTCGGTGGATGGACATTTTCATTGCTTCCAAGTGTTGGCTATGGTAAATATTGTTGGAGTGCAGGATTGCCAGCCTGTGACTTTTTGATTCTCATTTTCTCAGGTGATAGGCCCAGCAGTGGGTGTGATTGACTGACTGGTAGCACCGTTTTTCCCTTTCCGAGCACCTTCTTTGTGTTTTCATTAGTGGCACTTAGCACGTCCCCCTTAGAATCGAGGGTACACATTTCTCCTCAATCGCTTCAGCATTTATTGTTTGCAGCATTTATGCTAATGGCCCTACTGGCTGCTGTGAGCTGATAGGGTTTTGTAATATGGGTTTGCATGTCTTTGAAAATTCGTAAAACTCATCATTTTTCTCCGCCGTTTTCTTTTCTGTTAAAAAAAGGAAACAATTGGGAGTACAATATAACTCTTGAAATTGTCTTCTTGGAAGGTTGCCCTCTTTTGAATTTTTTGGTCGATTTTCCACCCCAGAGTTTTATTAGAGAGCAGGTCTCATTTCCCGAACTGCAAGTGTGGTGCATATTTAGTGACCTTTACCAATGGGTTTAAAGCTGCTGTTGTGGGAAGTGGCCTCAAGGAGGCAGCATTTCTCCATTCGCAAATCTGGGTTGTAGGGCAGCCGAGCCTTTCTGGAAGTCGTGTGCCTAGGTTGTAAATTACAGTGGCATGTGCGTGGAGAAACCCCCATAAGTTTATGTCTCATTATTTCTTCTTGGTTTTTAAAAGTGTTTTAATTGGGGTAAAGCTTAGAATATTGTTTGTCCTAGGTGAACACAATCTGGTTCATTTGTACATTATATATGTCTATTCAAGTACAGATCCTCTTCCCATGTAAAATGTTACAGAGGATTCTGCAGACCTCCCTTGCTATATGGTCGGTCTTTTTGAGATATGTATATAATATGTGTTTGTATACATATAGTAACACTAATCTTAATTTATCCATTCCCCCCACCTTTCCTTTTAGATGAGCATAGTTTGTTTTCTATGTCTCTGACTGTCTTTCTCTGTGGAAATATGTTCATTTGTGTCAGTTATTAGATAACGCCTATAAGTGATGTCATAGAATACAGGTCTTTTGCTTTCCAACTTACCTCATCTTTCGTGATTATCTCCAGACTCATTTGTGGTGCCTCAAAGAGCAATGGTTCATTGTCTTCCATGGCTAATATTCCATTGTGTATATGGACCACTTCTTTTTATCCATTTACCTGTTGTTGGACATTTTGATTGCTTCACTGGCTTGGCTATTGTGAATAAGGCTGCACTGCAGCTTTTGCGGCCTGTGTCTTCTCGATTCTTGTCTTCTCAGGTGAGAGGTCCAATGGTGCCCCTGCTGGATTGAATTGTACCTCCATTTTTACTTTTAAACACAGCTGCTTTCTGTTCTCACTATTGGCTGTTACCCCTTTACGTCTCACCAGCAGGTAGAGGGTACACAGTTCTCTAAAACCCCTTCAGCATTTATTGTTTGTAGACATTTTGCTGATGGTCAGTCGACTGGTGTAAGTTGAAACTTTTTGTAGATTAGGTTGCATGCGTCTAACACTCCCTGAGGTTGAGCTTTTATCCATTTTCCTTTTTTTTAAAAAGAGTGTAAGTAAAACTTAACTCTTCATAATCTCTTCTTGAAACATTTGCCTGTTTTGAATTTTTTTGTCCATTCTCTACTTCAGCACAAATTTTTAGGGCAAGTGTCCTTTACAGCCCTGAGTCCTTGTGAATGTTAAGTGACCATTAGCTGTGACTTTAAAGCTGCTCTTGCAGGAAACGGCCACAAGGTGGCAGCATTTCTCCTTTACCAAATTTGGTTACTAGGGAAACAGGCTTAATGGAAGTGGTGTTCTAGGTTGTAAATTAGAGTGGAATGTGCCAGGAAAAAGCCCTTTAGGTTTATGTCTCATTACTTGTTGTTCATATTTGTAATTTACTTTTTATTTTTTATCCCAGCAAATTTGATTACAATAGTTTGTTTGTTCTAGGTGTGCAAGTTGTGGTTCTTTCACACATATACGTGTATCTATTCTTCCTCGCATCCTTTTCCCATGTAGGTTATGACACAATGTTGAGTAGTCTTCTCCTGGTCTTCCGTACGTCTTTCCTGGTTATATATTTCACATGGTTTGTATATCTCTGTTAACCCCAATATGGTAATGTATCCAATCCTCATCCCTTTCTATTTGGCGAACCATAAGTTTTTTAATGAATCTGTGAACGCCTTTCTCTGTGGAAATATCTTCATTGGTATCAATTTTTAAGTAACTCCTAAAAGTGATATGATCGGATATGTGTCTTTTGCTTTCTCACTTACTACAGGTGGCGTGATTACTTCTAACTCATCTACGGTGCTGCAAATGGCATTGTTTCATTTTTTTCACTAGCGAATATTCTATCTGTACATGGAGGAGTTCTTTTTGTCCTCCTATCTGTTGGTAGACTTTATGTTTACTTCCATATCTTGGCTATTGTAATACTGTTCAATGCAGATTTGCCTGCCTGTGTCTGTCCAATTCTCTCTTCTTAGATTATAGGTGGAGGAGTGGGCCTGCTGGATCATATGGTAGCTCAATGTTTACCTTTTTAAGGCACCTCCATTCTGTTCTCATTGGTGGTCCTTTCCAGCTTACGTCCCCCTTGAAGTTGAGGGTATGCATTTCTCCACAACACCTTCAGCATTTATTGTTTGTAGTTTTCTTGCTGATGGTTATTCTGACAACTGTGAGCTGATACCTCTTTGTGATTGAATTCGCATGTGCCCCATGATCCGTTGAAATTGAGCTGGAAGGCATGTCCTTTTTATTTTTCAAGCTGTGATTACCCCTTAGTTCTTCAAAGTGTTCTCTTAAAGTATGTGTCACATTTTGAAATGTTTTGGCCATTACCTCCCTGAAGACATTTTGAGGGCAGGTTTCATTTACAGTTGTGCAGTACTTCTTCCTATGAAATGACCATTAGCACAGGCTTTAAAACTGCTTGTGCAGGTAACTGCCAGAGGGCGGCAGCCTTTCTATGTTCCCCACCCTGGTAACTAGGGAAAAGCCCTTGCGGCCTGTGGTGTTTCTCGGTTATAAATTAGAGTGGAGTGTGCCTGGACAAACCCACACAAGCTGATGTCTCCTTACTTTTGTTGGATTTTTAAATTTAATTTTTATTTTTTATTGGAGTAATTTTCCACTGTGTACGTGGACCACTTCTTCTTTGTGCATTCCTCGGTTGATGGACATTTTCATGGCTTCCAAGTTTTGGCTATGGTAAATATTCTTGGAGTGCAGGATTGCCAGCCTGTGACTTTTTGATTCTCATTTTCTCAGGTGATAGGCCCAGCAGTGGGTGTGATTGACTGACTGGTAGCACCGTTTTTCCCTTTCCAAGCACCTTCTTTGTGTTTTCATTAGTGGCACTTAGCACGTCCCCCTTAGAATCGAGGGTACACATTTCTCCTCAATCGCTTCAGCATTTATTGTTTGCAGCATTTATGCTAATGGCCCTACTGGCTGCTGTGAGCTGATAGGGTTTTGTAATATGGGTTTGCATGTCTTTGAAAATTCGTAAAACTCATCATTTTTCTCCGCCGTTTTCTTTTCTGTTAAAAAAAGGAAACAATTGGGAGTACAATATAACTCTTGAAATTGTCTTTTTGGAAGGTTGCTCTCTTTTGAATTTTTTGGTCCATTTTCCACCCCAGAGTTTTTTTAGAGAGCAGGTCTCATTTCCCGAACTGCAAGTGTGGTGCATATTTAGTGACCTTTAGCAATGGGTTTAAAGCTGCTGTTGTGGGAAGTGGCCTCAAGGAGGCAGCATTTCTCCATTCGCAAATCTGGTTAGTAGGGCAGCAGAGCCTTTCTGGAAGTCGTGTTCCTAGGTTGTAAATTACATTGGAATGTGCATGGAGAAAGCCCCATAAGTTTATGTCTCATTATTTCTTCTTGGTTTTAATTTTTTTTTAATTGGGGTAAAGCTTAGAATATTATTTGTCCGAGGTGTACACAATCTGCTTCATTTGTACATTATATTTGTCTATTCAAGTACAGATGCTCTTCCCATGTAAAATGTTACTGAGGGTTCTTCAGACCTCCCTTGCTATATGGTCGGTCTTTTTGTGATATGTATATAATATGTGTTTGTATACATATAGTAACACTAATCTTAATTTATCCATTCCCCCACCTTTCGTTTTAGATGAGCATAGTTTGTTTTCTAAATCTGTGAGTGTCTTTCTCTGCGGAAATATGTTCATTTGTGTCAGTTATTAGATAACGCCTATAAGTGATATCATAGAATACAGGTCTTTTGCTTTCCAACTTACCTCATCTTTCGTGATTATCTCCAGACTCATTTGTGGTGCCTCAAAGAGCAATGGTTCATTGTCTTCCATGGCTAATATTCCATTGTGTATATGGACCATTTCTTCTTTATCCATTTACCTGTTGTTGGACATTTTGATTGCTTCACTGTCTTGGATATTGTGAATAAGGCTGCACTGCAGCTTTTGCGGCCTGTGTCTTCTCGATTCTTGTCTTCTCAGGTGAGAGGTCCAATGGTGCCCCTGCTGGATTGAATGGTACCTCCATTTTTACTTCTAAACACAGCTGCTTTCTGTTCTCACTATTGGCTGTTACCCCTTTATGTCTCACCAGCAGGTAGGGGGTACACAGTTCTCTAAAACCCCTTCAGCATTTATTGTTTGTAGACATTTTGCTGATGGTCAGTCGACTGGTGTAAGTTGAAACTTTTTGTAGATTAGATTCCATGCGCCTAACACTCCCTGAGGTTGAGCTTTTATCCATTTTCCTTTTTTTAAAAAGAGTGTAAGTAAAACTTAACTCTTCATAATCTCTTCTTGAAACATTTGCCTGTTTTGAAATTTTTTGTCCATTCTCTACTTCAGCACAAATTTTTAGGGCAAGTTTCCTTTACAGCCCTGAGTCCTTGTGAATGTTAAGTGACCATTACCTGTGACTTTAAAGCTGCTCTTGCAGGAAACGGCCACAAAGTGGCAGCATTTCTCCTTTACCAAATTTGGTTACTAGGGAAACAGAGCCTTAATGGAAGTGGTGTTGTAGGTTGTATATTAGAATGGAAAATGCCAGGAAAAAGCCCTTTAAGTTTATGTCTCATTACTTCTTGTCCATATTTGTAATTTACTTTTAATTTTTTATCCCAGCAAATTTGATTACAATGGTTTGTTTTTTCTAGGTGTGCAAGATGTGGTTCTTTCACACATATACAGGTATCTATTCTTCCTCGCATCCTTTTCCCATGTAGGTTATGACACAATGTTGAGTTATCTTCTCCTGGTCTTCCGTACGTCTTTCCTGGTTATATATTTCACATGGTTTTTATATCTCTGTTAACCCCAATATGGTAATGTATCCAATCCTCATCCCTTTCTATTTGGTGAACCATAAGTTTTTTAATGAATCTGTGATTGCCTTTCTCTGTGGAAATATCTTCATTGGTATCAATTTTTAAGTAACTCCTAAAAGTGATATGATAGGATATGTGGCTTTTGCTTTCTCACTTACTACAGGTTGCGTGATTACTTCTAGACTCATCTACGGTGCTGCAAATGGCATTGTTTCATTTTTTTCACTAGCGAATATTTTATCTGTACATGGAGGAGTTCTTTTTGTCCTCCCATCTGTTGGTAGACTTTATGTTTACTTCCATATCTTGGCTATTGTAATAATGTGCTATGCAGATTTGCCTGCCTGTGTCTGTCCAATTCTCTCTTCTTAGATTATAGGTGGAGGAGTGGGCCTGCTGGATCATATGGTAGCTCAATGTTTACCTTTTTAAGGCACCTCCATTCTGTTCTCATTGGAGGTCCTTTCCAGCTTACGTCCCCCTTGAAGTTGAGGGTATGCATTTCTCCACAACACCTTCAGCATTTATTGTTTGTAGTTTTCTTGCTGATGGTTATTCTGACAAGTGTGAGCTGATACCTCTTTGTGGTTGAATTCGCATGTGCCCCATGATCCGTTGAAATTGAGCTGGAAGGCATGTCCTTTTTATTTTTCAAGCTGTGATTACCCCTTAGTTCTTCAAAGTGTTCTCTTGAAGTATGTGTCACATTTTGAAATGTTTTGGCCATTACCTCCCTGAAGACATTTTGAGGGCAGGTTTCATTTACAGTCCTGCAATACTTCTTCCTATGAAATGACCATTAGCACAGGCTTTAAAACTGCTTGTGCAGGTAACTGCCAGAGGGCGGCAGCCTTTCTGTGTTCCCCACCCTGGTAACTAGGGAAAAGCCCTTGCGGCCTGTGGTGTTTCTCGGTTATAATTTAGAGTGGAGTGTGCCCGGACAAACCCACACAAGCTGATGTCTCCTTAGTTTTGTTGGATTTTTAAATTTAATTTTTATTTTTTATTGAAGTAATTTTCCACTGTGTACGTGGACCACTTCTTCTTTGTGCATTCCTCGGTGGATGGACATTTTCATTGCTTCCAAGTGTTGGCTATGGTAAATATTGTTGGAGTGCAGGATTGCCAGCCTGTGACTTTTTGATTCTCATTTTCTCAGGTGATAGGCCCAGCAGTGGGTGTGATTGACTGACTGGTAGCACCGTTTTTCCCTTTCCGAGCACCTTCTTTGTGTTTTCATTAGTGGCACTTAGCACGTCCCCCTTAGAATCGAGGGTACACATTTCTCCTCAATCGCTTCAGCATTTATTGTTTGCAGCATTTATGCTAATGGCCCTACTGGCTGCTGTGAGCTGATAGGGTTTTGTAATATGGGTTTGCATGTCTTTGAAAATTCGTAAAACTCATCATTTTTCTCCGCCGTTTTCTTTTCTGTTAAAAAAAGGAAACAATTGGGAGTACAATATAACTCTTGAAATTGTCTTCTTGGAAGGTTGCCCTCTTTTGAATTTTTTGGTCGATTTTCCACCCCAGAGTTTTATTAGAGAGCAGGTCTCATTTCCCGAACTGCAAGTGTGGTGCATATTTAGTGACCTTTACCAATGGGTTTAAAGCTGCTGTTGTGGGAAGTGGCCTCAAGGAGGCAGCATTTCTCCATTCGCAAATCTGGGTTGTAGGGCAGCCGAGCCTTTCTGGAAGTCGTGTGCCTAGGTTGTAAATTACAGTGGCATGTGCGTGGAGAAACCCCCATAAGTTTATGTCTCATTATTTCTTCTTGGTTTTTAAAAGTGTTTTAATTGGGGTAAAGCTTAGAATATTGTTTGTCCTAGGTGAACACAATCTGGTTCATTTGTACATTATATATGTCTATTCAAGTACAGATCCTCTTCCCATGTAAAATGTTACAGAGGATTCTGCAGACCTCCCTTGCTATATGGTCGGTCTTTTTGAGATATGTATATAATATGTGTTTGTATACATATAGTAACACTAATCTTAATTTATCCATTCCCCCCACCTTTCCTTTTAGATGAGCATAGTTTGTTTTCTATGTCTCTGACTGTCTTTCTCTGTGGAAATATGTTCATTTGTGTCAGTTATTAGATAACGCCTATAAGTGATGTCATAGAATACAGGTCTTTTGCTTTCCAACTTACCTCATCTTTCGTGATTATCTCCAGACTCATTTGTGGTGCCTCAAAGAGCAATGGTTCATTGTCTTCCATGGCTAATATTCCATTGTGTATATGGACCACTTCTTTTTATCCATTTACCTGTTGTTGGACATTTTGATTGCTTCACTGGCTTGGCTATTGTGAATAAGGCTGCACTGCAGCTTTTGCGGCCTGTGTCTTCTCGATTCTTGTCTTCTCAGGTGAGAGGTCCAATGGTGCCCCTGCTGGATTGAATTGTACCTCCATTTTTACTTTTAAACACAGCTGCTTTCTGTTCTCACTATTGGCTGTTACCCCTTTACGTCTCACCAGCAGGTAGAGGGTACACAGTTCTCTAAAACCCCTTCAGCATTTATTGTTTGTAGACATTTTGCTGATGGTCAGTCGACTGGTGTAAGTTGAAACTTTTTGTAGATTAGGTTGCATGCGTCTAACACTCCCTGAGGTTGAGCTTTTATCCATTTTCCTTTTTTTTAAAAAGAGTGTAAGTAAAACTTAACTCTTCATAATCTCTTCTTGAAACATTTGCCTGTTTTGAATTTTTTTGTCCATTCTCTACTTCAGCACAAATTTTTAGGGCAAGTGTCCTTTACAGCCCTGAGTCCTTGTGAATGTTAAGTGACCATTAGCTGTGACTTTAAAGCTGCTCTTGCAGGAAACGGCCACAAGGTGGCAGCATTTCTCCTTTACCAAATTTGGTTACTAGGGAAACAGGCTTAATGGAAGTGGTGTTCTAGGTTGTAAATTAGAGTGGAATGTGCCAGGAAAAAGCCCTTTAGGTTTATGTCTCATTACTTGTTGTTCATATTTGTAATTTACTTTTTATTTTTTATCCCAGCAAATTTGATTACAATAGTTTGTTTGTTCTAGGTGTGCAAGTTGTGGTTCTTTCACACATATACGTGTATCTATTCTTCCTCGCATCCTTTTCCCATGTAGGTTATGACACAATGTTGAGTAGTCTTCTCCTGGTCTTCCGTACGTCTTTCCTGGTTATATATTTCACATGGTTTGTATATCTCTGTTAACCCCAATATGGTAATGTATCCAATCCTCATCCCTTTCTATTTGGCGAACCATAAGTTTTTTAATGAATCTGTGAACGCCTTTCTCTGTGGAAATATCTTCATTGGTATCAATTTTTAAGTAACTCCTAAAAGTGATATGATCGGATATGTGTCTTTTGCTTTCTCACTTACTACAGGTGGCGTGATTACTTCTAACTCATCTACGGTGCTGCAAATGGCATTGTTTCATTTTTTTCACTAGCGAATATTCTATCTGTACATGGAGGAGTTCTTTTTGTCCTCCTATCTGTTGGTAGACTTTATGTTTACTTCCATATCTTGGCTATTGTAATACTGTTCAATGCAGATTTGCCTGCCTGTGTCTGTCCAATTCTCTCTTCTTAGATTATAGGTGGAGGAGTGGGCCTGCTGGATCATATGGTAGCTCAATGTTTACCTTTTTAAGGCACCTCCATTCTGTTCTCATTGGAGGTCCTTTCCAGCTTACGTCCCCCTTGAAGTTGAGGGTATGCATTTCTCCACAACACCTTCAGCATTTATTGTTTGTAGTTTTCTTGCTGATGGTTATTCTGACAAGTGTGAGCTGATACCTCTTTGTGGTTGAATTCGCATGTGCCCCATGATCCGTTGAAATTGAGCTGGAAGGCATGTCCTTTTTATTTTTCAAGCTGTGATTACCCCTTAGTTCTTCAAAGTGTTCTCTTGAAGTATGTGTCACATTTTGAAATGTTTTGGCCATTACCTCCCTGAAGACATTTTGAGGGCAGGTTTCATTTACAGTCCTGCAATACTTCTTCCTATGAAATGACCATTAGCACAGGCTTTAAAACTGCTTGTGCAGGTAACTGCCAGAGGGCGGCAGCCTTTCTGTGTTCCCCACCCTGGTAACTAGGGAAAAGCCCTTGCGGCCTGTGGTGTTTCTCGGTTATAATTTAGAGTGGAGTGTGCCCGGACAAACCCACACAAGCTGATGTCTCCTTAGTTTTGTTGGATTTTTAAATTTAATTTTTATTTTTTATTGAAGTAATTTTCCACTGTGTACGTGGACCACTTCTTCTTTGTGCATTCCTCGGTGGATGGACATTTTCATTGCTTCCAAGTGTTGGCTATGGTAAATATTGTTGGAGTGCAGGATTGCCAGCCTGTGACTTTTTGATTCTCATTTTCTCAGGTGATAGGCCCAGCAGTGGGTGTGATTGACTGACTGGTAGCACCGTTTTTCCCTTTCCGAGCACCTTCTTTGTGTTTTCATTAGTGGCACTTAGCACGTCCCCCTTAGAATCGAGGGTACACATTTCTCCTCAATCGCTTCAGCATTTATTGTTTGCAGCATTTATGCTAATGGCCCTACTGGCTGCTGTGAGCTGATAGGGTTTTGTAATATGGGTTTGCATGTCTTTGAAAATTCGTAAAACTCATCATTTTTCTCCGCCGTTTTCTTTTCTGTTAAAAAAAGGAAACAATTGGGAGTACAATATAACTCTTGAAATTGTCTTCTTGGAAGGTTGCCCTCTTTTGAATTTTTTGGTCGATTTTCCACCCCAGAGTTTTTTTAGAGAGCAGGTCTCATTTCCCGAACTGCAAGTGTGGTGCATATTTAGTGACCTTTACCAATGGGTTTAAAGCTGCTGTTGTGGGAAGTGGCCTCAAGGAGGCAGCATTTCTCCATTCGCAAATCTGGGTTGTAGGGCAGCCGAGCCTTTCTGGAAGTCGTGTGCCTAGGTTGTAAATTACAGTGGCATGTGCGTGGAGAAACCCCCATAAGTTTATGTCTCATTATTTCTTCTTGGTTTTTAAAAGTGTTTTAATTGGGGTAAAGCTTAGAATATTGTTTGTCCTAGGTGAACACAATCTGGTTCATTTGTACATTATATATGTCTATTCAAGTACAGATCCTCTTCCCATGTAAAATGTTACAGAGGATTCTGCAGACCTCCCTTGCTATATGGTCGGTCTTTTTGAGATATGTATATAATATGTGTTTGTATACATATAGTAACACTAATCTTAATTTATCCATTCCCCCCACCTTTCCTTTTAGATGAGCATAGTTTGTTTTCTATGTCTCTGACTGTCTTTCTCTGTGGAAATATGTTCATTTGTGTCAGTTATTAGATAACGCCTATAAGTGATGTCATAGAATACAGGTCTTTTGCTTTCCAACTTACCTCATCTTTCGTGATTATCTCCAGACTCATTTGTGGTGCCTCAAAGAGCAATGGTTCATTGTCTTCCATGGCTAATATTCCATTGTGTATATGGACCACTTCTTTTTATCCATTTACCTGTTGTTGGACATTTTGATTGCTTCACTGGCTTGGCTATTGTGAATAAGGCTGCACTGCAGCTTTTGCGGCCTGTGTCTTCTCGATTCTTGTCTTCTCAGGTGAGAGGTCCAATGGTGCCCCTGCTGGATTGAATTGTACCTCCATTTTTACTTTTAAACACAGCTGCTTTCTGTTCTCACTATTGGCTGTTACCCCTTTACGTCTCACCAGCAGGTAGAGGGTACACAGTTCTCTAAAACCCCTTCAGCATTTATTGTTTGTAGACATTTTGCTGATGGTCAGTCGACTGGTGTAAGTTGAAACTTTTTGTAGATTAGGTTGCATGCGTCTAACACTCCCTGAGGTTGAGCTTTTATCCATTTTCCTTTTTTTTAAAAAGAGTGTAAGTAAAACTTAACTCTTCATAATCTCTTCTTGAAACATTTGCCTGTTTTGAATTTTTTTGTCCATTCTCTACTTCAGCACAAATTTTTAGGGCAAGTGTCCTTTACAGCCCTGAGTCCTTGTGAATGTTAAGTGACCATTAGCTGTGACTTTAAAGCTGCTCTTGCAGGAAACGGCCACAAGGTGGCAGCATTTCTCCTTTACCAAATTTGGTTACTAGGGAAACAGGCTTAATGGAAGTGGTGTTCTAGGTTGTAAATTAGAGTGGAATGTGCCAGGAAAAAGCCCTTTAGGTTTATGTCTCATTACTTGTTGTTCATATTTGTAATTTACTTTTTATTTTTTATCCCAGCAAATTTGATTACAATAGTTTGTTTGTTCTAGGTGTGCAAGTTGTGGTTCTTTCACACATATACGTGTATCTATTCTTCCTCGCATCCTTTTCCCATGTAGGTTATGACACAATGTTGAGTAGTCTTCTCCTGGTCTTCCGTACGTCTTTCCTGGTTATATATTTCACATGGTTTGTATATCTCTGTTAACCCCAATATGGTAATGTATCCAATCCTCATCCCTTTCTATTTGGCGAACCATAAGTTTTTTAATGAATCTGTGAACGCCTTTCTCTGTGGAAATATCTTCATTGGTATCAATTTTTAAGTAACTCCTAAAAGTGATATGATCGGATATGTGTCTTTTGCTTTCTCACTTACTACAGGTGGCGTGATTACTTCTAACTCATCTACGGTGCTGCAAATGGCATTGTTTCATTTTTTGCACTAGCGAATATTCTATCTGTACATGGAGGAGTTCTTTTTGTCCTCCTATCTGTTGGTAGACTTTATGTTTACTTCCATATCTTGGCTATTGTAATACTGTTCAATGCAGATTTGCCTGCCTGTGTCTGTCCAATTCTCTCTTCTTAGATTATAGGTGGAGGAGTGGGCCTGCTGGATCATATGGTAGCTCAATGTTTACCTTTTTAAGGCACCTCCATTCTGTTCTCATTGGTGGTCCTTTCCAGCTTACGTCCCCCTTGAAGTTGAGGGTATGCATTTCTCCACAACACCTTCAGCATTTATTGTTTGTAGTTTTCTTGCTGATGGTTATTCTGACAAGTGTGAGCTGATACCTCTTTGTGATTGAATTCGCATGTGCCCCATGATCCGTTGAAATTGAGCTGGAAGGCATGTCCTTTTTATTTTTCAAGCTGTGATTACCCCTTAGTTCTTCAAAGTGTTCTCTTAAAGTATGTGTCACATTTTGAAATGTTTTGGCCATTACCTCCCTGAAGACATTTTGAGGGCAGGTTTCATTTACAGTTGTGCAGTACTTCTTCCTATGAAATGACCATTAGCACAGGCTTTAAAACTGCTTGTGCAGGTAACTGCCAGAGGGCGGCAGCCTTTCTATGTTCCCCACCCTGGTAACTAGGGAAAAGCCCTTGCGGCCTGGGGTGTTTCTCGGTTATAAATTAGAGTGGAGTGTGCCTGGACAAACCCACACAAGCTGATGTCTCCTTACTTTTGTTGGATTTTTAAATTTAATTTTTATTTTTTATTGGAGTAATTTTCCACTGTGTACGTGGACCACTTCTTCTTTGTGCATTCCTCGGTTGATGGACATTTTCATGGCTTCCAAGTTTTGGCTATGGTAAATATTCTTGGAGTGCAGGATTGCCAGCCTGTGACTTTTTGATTCTCATTTTCTCAGGTGATAGGCCCAGCAGTGGGTGTGATTGACTGACTGGTAGCACCGTTTTTCCCTTTCCAAGCACCTTCTTTGTGTTTTCATTAGTGGCACTTAGCACGTCCCCCTTAGAATCGAGGGTACACATTTCTCCTCAATCGCTTCAGCATTTATTGTTTGCAGCATTTATGCTAATGGCCCTACTGGCTGCTGTGAGCTGATAGGGTTTTGTAATATGGGTTTGCATGTCTTTGAAAATTCGTAAAACTCATCATTTTTCTCCGCCGTTTTCTTTTCTGTTAAAAAAAGGAAACAATTGGGAGTACAATATAACTCTTGAAATTGTCTTTTTGGAAGGTTGCTCTCTTTTGAATTTTTTGGTCCATTTTCCACCCCAGAGTTTTTTTAGAGAGCAGGTCTCATTTCCCGAACTGCAAGTGTGGTGCATATTTAGTGACCTTTAGCAATGGGTTTAAAGCTGCTGTTGTGGGAAGTGGCCTCAAGGAGGCAGCATTTCTCCATTCGCAAATCTGGGTTGTAGGGCAGCCGAGCCTTTCTGGAAGTCGTGTGCCTAGGTTGTAAATTACAGTGGCATGTGCGTGGAGAAACCCCCATAAGTTTATGTCTCATTATTTCTTCTTGGTTTTTAAAAGTGTTTTAATTGGGGTAAAGCTTAGAATATTGTTTGTCCTAGGTGAACACAATCTGGTTCATTTGTACATTATATATGTCTATTCAAGTACAGATCCTCTTCCCATGTAAAATGTTACAGAGGATTCTGCAGACCTCCCTTGCTATATGGTCGGTCTTTTTGAGATATGTATATAATATGTGTTTGTATACATATAGTAACACTAATCTTAATTTATCCATTCCCCCCACCTTTCCTTTTAGATGAGCATAGTTTGTTTTCTATGTCTCTGACTGTCTTTCTCTGTGGAAATATGTTCATTTGTGTCAGTTATTAGATAACGCCTATAAGTGATGTCATAGAATACAGGTCTTTTGCTTTCCAACTTACCTCATCTTTCGTGATTATCTCCAGACTCATTTGTGGTGCCTCAAAGAGCAATGGTTCATTGTCTTCCATGGCTAATATTCCATTGTGTATATGGACCACTTCTTTTTATCCATTTACCTGTTGTTGGACATTTTGATTGCTTCACTGGCTTGGCTATTGTGAATAAGGCTGCACTGCAGCTTTTGCGGCCTGTGTCTTCTCGATTCTTGTCTTCTCAGGTGAGAGGTCCAATGGTGCCCCTGCTGGATTGAATTGTACCTCCATTTTTACTTTTAAACACAGCTGCTTTCTGTTCTCACTATTGGCTGTTACCCCTTTACGTCTCACCAGCAGGTAGAGGGTACACAGTTCTCTAAAACCCCTTCAGCATTTATTGTTTGTAGACATTTTGCTGATGGTCAGTCGACTGGTGTAAGTTGAAACTTTTTGTAGATTAGGTTGCATGCGTCTAACACTCCCTGAGGTTGAGCTTTTATCCATTTTCCTTTTTTTTAAAAAGAGTGTAAGTAAAACTTAACTCTTCATAATCTCTTCTTGAAACATTTGCCTGTTTTGAATTTTTTTGTCCATTCTCTACTTCAGCACAAATTTTTAGGGCAAGTGTCCTTTACAGCCCTGAGTCCTTGTGAATGTTAAGTGACCATTAGCTGTGACTTTAAAGCTGCTCTTGCAGGAAACGGCCACAAGGTGGCAGCATTTCTCCTTTACCAAATTTGGTTACTAGGGAAACAGGCTTAATGGAAGTGGTGTTCTAGGTTGTAAATTAGAGTGGAATGTGCCAGGAAAAAGCCCTTTAGGTTTATGTCTCATTACTTGTTGTTCATATTTGTAATTTACTTTTTATTTTTTATCCCAGCAAATTTGATTACAATAGTTTGTTTGTTCTAGGTGTGCAAGTTGTGGTTCTTTCACACATATACGTGTATCTATTCTTCCTCGCATCCTTTTCCCATGTAGGTTATGACACAATGTTGAGTAGTCTTCTCCTGGTCTTCCGTACGTCTTTCCTGGTTATATATTTCACATGGTTTGTATATCTCTGTTAACCCCAATATGGTAATGTATCCAATCCTCATCCCTTTCTATTTGGCGAACCATAAGTTTTTTAATGAATCTGTGAACGCCTTTCTCTGTGGAAATATCTTCATTGGTATCAATTTTTAAGTAACTCCTAAAAGTGATATGATCGGATATGTGTCTTTTGCTTTCTCACTTACTACAGGTGGCGTGATTACTTCTAACTCATCTACGGTGCTGCAAATGGCATTGTTTCATTTTTTTCACTAGCGAATATTCTATCTGTACATGGAGGAGTTCTTTTTGTCCTCCTATCTGTTGGTAGACTTTATGTTTACTTCCATATCTTGGCTATTGTAATACTGTTCAATGCAGATTTGCCTGCCTGTGTCTGTCCAATTCTCTCTTCTTAGATTATAGGTGGAGGAGTGGGCCTGCTGGATCATATGGTAGCTCAATGTTTACCTTTTTAAGGCACCTCCATTCTGTTCTCATTGGTGGTCCTTTCCAGCTTACGTCCCCCTTGAAGTTGAGGGTATGCATTTCTCCACAACACCTTCAGCATTTATTGTTTGTAGTTTTCTTGCTGATGGTTATTCTGACAAGTGTGAGCTGATACCTCTTTGTGATTGAATTCGCATGTGCCCCATGATCCGTTGAAATTGAGCTGGAAGGCATGTCCTTTTTATTTTTCAAGCTGTGATTACCCCTTAGTTCTTCAAAGTGTTCTCTTAAAGTATGTGTCACATTTTGAAATGTTTTGGCCATTACCTCCCTGAAGACATTTTGAGGGCAGGTTTCATTTACAGTTGTGCAGTACTTCTTCCTATGAAATGACCATTAGCACAGGCTTTAAAACTGCTTGTGCAGGTAACTGCCAGAGGGCGGCAGCCTTTCTATGTTCCCCACCCTGGTAACTAGGGAAAAGCCCTTGCGGCCTGGGGTGTTTCTCGGTTATAAATTAGAGTGGAGTGTGCCTGGACAAACCCACACAAGCTGATGTCTCCTTACTTTTGTTGGATTTTTAAATTTAATTTTTATTTTTTATTGGAGTAATTTTCCACTGTGTACGTGGACCACTTCTTCTTTGTGCATTCCTCGGTTGATGGACATTTTCATGGCTTCCAAGTTTTGGCTATGGTAAATATTCTTGGAGTGCAGGATTGCCAGCCTGTGACTTTTTGATTCTCATTTTCTCAGGTGATAGGCCCAGCAGTGGGTGTGATTGACTGACTGGTAGCACCGTTTTTCCCTTTCCAAGCACCTTCTTTGTGTTTTCATTAGTGGCACTTAGCACGTCCCCCTTAGAATCGAGGGTACACATTTCTCCTCAATCGCTTCAGCATTTATTGTTTGCAGCATTTATGCTAATGGCCCTACTGGCTGCTGTGAGCTGATAGGGTTTTGTAATATGGGTTTGCATGTCTTTGAAAATTCGTAAAACTCATCATTTTTCTCCGCCGTTTTCTTTTCTGTTAAAAAAAGGAAACAATTGGGAGTACAATATAACTCTTGAAATTGTCTTTTTGGAAGGTTGCTCTCTTTTGAATTTTTTGGTCCATTTTCCACCCCAGAGTTTTTTTAGAGAGCAGGTCTCATTTCCCGAACTGCAAGTGTGGTGCATATTTAGTGACCTTTAGCAATGGGTTTAAAGCTGCTGTTGTGGGAAGTGGCCTCAAGGAGGCAGCATTTCTCCATTCGCAAATCTGGGTTGTAGGGCAGCCGAGCCTTTCTGGAAGTCGTGTGCCTAGGTTGTAAATTACAGTGGCATGTGCGTGGAGAAACCCCCATAAGTTTATGTCTCATTATTTCTTCTTGGTTTTTAAAAGTGTTTTAATTGGGGTAAAGCTTAGAATATTGTTTGTCCTAGGTGAACACAATCTGGTTCATTTGTACATTATATATGTCTATTCAAGTACAGATCCTCTTCCCATGTAAAATGTTACAGAGGATTCTGCAGACCTCCCTTGCTATATGGTCGGTCTTTTTGAGATATGTATATAATATGTGTTTGTATACATATAGTAACACTAATCTTAATTTATCCATTCCCCCCACCTTTCCTTTTAGATGAGCATAGTTTGTTTTCTATGTCTCTGACTGTCTTTCTCTGTGGAAATATGTTCATTTGTGTCAGTTATTAGATAACGCCTATAAGTGATGTCATAGAATACAGGTCTTTTGCTTTCCAACTTACCTCATCTTTCGTGATTATCTCCAGACTCATTTGTGGTGCCTCAAAGAGCAATGGTTCATTGTCTTCCATGGCTAATATTCCATTGTGTATATGGACCACTTCTTTTTATCCATTTACCTGTTGTTGGACATTTTGATTGCTTCACTGGCTTGGCTATTGTGAATAAGGCTGCACTGCAGCTTTTGCGGCCTGTGTCTTCTCGATTCTTGTCTTCTCAGGTGAGAGGTCCAATGGTGCCCCTGCTGGATTGAATTGTACCTCCATTTTTACTTTTAAACACAGCTGCTTTCTGTTCTCACTATTGGCTGTTACCCCTTTACGTCTCACCAGCAGGTAGAGGGTACACAGTTCTCTAAAACCCCTTCAGCATTTATTGTTTGTAGACATTTTGCTGATGGTCAGTCGACTGGTGTAAGTTGAAACTTTTTGTAGATTAGGTTGCATGCGTCTAACACTCCCTGAGGTTGAGCTTTTATCCATTTTCCTTTTTTTTAAAAAGAGTGTAAGTAAAACTTAACTCTTCATAATCTCTTCTTGAAACATTTGCCTGTTTTGAATTTTTTTGTCCATTCTCTACTTCAGCACAAATTTTTAGGGCAAGTGTCCTTTACAGCCCTGAGTCCTTGTGAATGTTAAGTGACCATTAGCTGTGACTTTAAAGCTGCTCTTGCAGGAAACGGCCACAAGGTGGCAGCATTTCTCCTTTACCAAATTTGGTTACTAGGGAAACAGGCTTAATGGAAGTGGTGTTCTAGGTTGTAAATTAGAGTGGAATGTGCCAGGAAAAAGCCCTTTAGGTTTATGTCTCATTACTTGTTGTTCATATTTGTAATTTACTTTTTATTTTTTATCCCAGCAAATTTGATTACAATAGTTTGTTTGTTCTAGGTGTGCAAGTTGTGGTTCTTTCACACATATACGTGTATCTATTCTTCCTCGCATCCTTTTCCCATGTAGGTTATGACACAATGTTGAGTAGTCTTCTCCTGGTCTTCCGTACGTCTTTCCTGGTTATATATTTCACATGGTTTGTATATCTCTGTTAACCCCAATATGGTAATGTATCCAATCCTCATCCCTTTCTATTTGGCGAACCATAAGTTTTTTAATGAATCTGTGAACGCCTTTCTCTGTGGAAATATCTTCATTGGTATCAATTTTTAAGTAACTCCTAAAAGTGATATGATCGGATATGTGTCTTTTGCTTTCTCACTTACTACAGGTGGCGTGATTACTTCTAACTCATCTACGGTGCTGCAAATGGCATTGTTTCATTTTTTTCACTAGCGAATATTCTATCTGTACATGGAGGAGTTCTTTTTGTCCTCCTATCTGTTGGTAGACTTTATGTTTACTTCCATATCTTGGCTATTGTAATACTGTTCAATGCAGATTTGCCTGCCTGTGTCTGTCCAATTCTCTCTTCTTAGATTATAGGTGGAGGAGTGGGCCTGCTGGATCATATGGTAGCTCAATGTTTACCTTTTTAAGGCACCTCCATTCTGTTCTCATTGGTGGTCCTTTCCAGCTTACGTCCCCCTTGAAGTTGAGGGTATGCATTTCTCCACAACACCTTCAGCATTTATTGTTTGTAGTTTTCTTGCTGATGGTTATTCTGACAACTGTGAGCTGATACCTCTTTGTGATTGAATTCGCATGTGCCCCATGATCCGTTGAAATTGAGCTGGAAGGCATGTCCTTTTTATTTTTCAAGCTGTGATTACCCCTTAGTTCTTCAAAGTGTTCTCTTAAAGTATGTGTCACATTTTGAAATGTTTTGGCCATTACCTCCCTGAAGACATTTTGAGGGCAGGTTTCATTTACAGTTGTGCAGTACTTCTTCCTATGAAATGACCATTAGCACAGGCTTTAAAACTGCTTGTGCAGGTAACTGCCAGAGGGCGGCAGCCTTTCTATGTTCCCCACCCTGGTAACTAGGGAAAAGCCCTTGCGGCCTGGGGTGTTTCTCGGTTATAAATTAGAGTGGAGTGTGCCTGGACAAACCCACACAAGCTGATGTCTCCTTACTTTTGTTGGATTTTTAAATTTAATTTTTATTTTTTATTGGAGTAATTTTCCACTGTGTACGTGGACCACTTCTTCTTTGTGCATTCCTCGGTTGATGGACATTTTCATGGCTTCCAAGTTTTGGCTATGGTAAATATTCTTGGAGTGCAGGATTGCCAGCCTGTGACTTTTTGATTCTCATTTTCTCAGGTGATAGGCCCAGCAGTGGGTGTGATTGACTGACTGGTAGCACCGTTTTTCCCTTTCCAAGCACCTTCTTTGTGTTTTCATTAGTGGCACTTAGCACGTCCCCCTTAGAATCGAGGGTACACATTTCTCCTCAATCGCTTCAGCATTTATTGTTTGCAGCATTTATGCTAATGGCCCTACTGGCTGCTGTGAGCTGATAGGGTTTTGTAATATGGGTTTGCATGTCTTTGAAAATTCGTAAAACTCATCATTTTTCTCCGCCGTTTTCTTTTCTGTTAAAAAAAGGAAACAATTGGGAGTACAATATAACTCTTGAAATTGTCTTTTTGGAAGGTTGCTCTCTTTTGAATTTTTTGGTCCATTTTCCACCCCAGAGTTTTTTTAGAGAGCAGGTCTCATTTCCCGAACTGCAAGTGTGGTGCATATTTAGTGACCTTTAGCAATGGGTTTAAAGCTGCTGTTGTGGGAAGTGGCCTCAAGGAGGCAGCATTTCTCCATTCGCAAATCTGGTTAGTAGGGCAGCAGAGCCTTTCTGGAAGTCGTGTTCCTAGGTTGTAAATTACATTGGAATGTGCATGGAGAAAGCCCCATAAGTTTATGTCTCATTATTTCTTCTTGGTTTTAATTTTTTTTTAATTGGGGTAAAGCTTAGAATATTATTTTTCCGAGGTGTACACAATCTGGTTCATTTGTACATTATATTTGTCTATTCAAGTACAGATGCTCTTCCCATGTAAAATGTTACTGAGGGTTCTTCAGACCTCCCTTGCTATATGGTCGGTCTTTTTGTGATATGTATATAATATGTGTTTGTATACATATAGTAACACTAATCTTAATTTATCCATTCCCCCACCTTTCGTTTTAGATGAGCATAGTTTGTTTTCTAAATCTGTGAGTGTCTTTCTCTGCGGAAATATGTTCATTTGTGTCAGTTATTAGATAACGCCTATAAGTGATATCATAGAATACAGGTCTTTTGCTTTCCAACTTACCTCATCTTTCGTGATTATCTCCAGACTCATTTGTGGTGCCTCAAATAGCAATGGTTCATTGTCTTCCATGGCTAATATTCCATTGTGTATATGGACCATTTCTTCTTTATCCATTTACCTGTTGTTGGACATTTTGATTGCTTCACTGTCTTGGATATTGTGAATAAGGCTGCACTGCAGCTTTTGCGGCCTGTGTCTTCTCGATTCTTGTCTTCTCAGGTGAGAGGTCCAATGGTGCCCCTGCTGGATTGAATGGTACCTCCATTTTTACTTCTAAACACAGCTGCTTTCTGTTCTCACTATTGGCTGTTACCCCTTTATGTCTCACCAGCAGGTAGGGGGTACACAGTTCTCTAAAACCCCTTCAGCATTTATTGTTTGTAGACATTTTGCTGATGGTCAGTCGACTGGTGTAAGTTGAAACTTTTTGTAGATTAGATTCCATGCGCCTAACACTCCCTGAGGTTGAGCTTTTATCCATTTTCCTTTTTTTAAAAAGAGTGTAAGTAAAACTTAACTCTTCATAATCTCTTCTTGAAACATTTGCCTGTTTTGAATTTTTTTGTCCATTCTCTACTTCAGCACAAATTTTTAGGGCAAGTTTCCTTTACAGCCCTGAGTCCTTGTGAATGTTAAGTGACCATTACCTGTGACTTTAAAGCTGCTCTTGCAGGAAACGGCCACAAAGTGGCAGCATTTCTCCTTTACCAAATTTGGTTACTAGGGAAACAGAGCCTTAATGGAAGTGGTGTTGTAGGTTGTATATTAGAATGGAAAATGCCAGGAAAAAGCCCTTTAAGTTTATGTCTCATTACTTCTTGTCCATATTTGTAATTTACTTTTAATTTTTTATCCCAGCAAATTTGATTACAATGGTTTGTTTGTTCTAGGTGTGCAAGATGTGGTTCTTTCACACATATACAGGTATCTATTCTTCCTCGCATCCTTTTCTCATGTAGGTTATGACACAATGTTGAGTTATCTTCTCCTGGTCTTCCGTACGTCTTTCCTGGTTATATATTTCACATGGTTTTTATATCTCTGTTAACCCCAATATGGTAATGTATCCAATCCTCATCCCTTTCTATTTGGTGAACCATAAGTTTTTTAATGAATCTGTGATTGCCTTTCTCTGTGGAAATATCTTCATTGGTATCAATTTTTAAGTAACTCCTAAAAGTGATATGATAGGATATGTGGCTTTTGCTTTCTCACTTACTACAGGTGGCGTGATTACGTCTAGACTCATCTATGGTGCTGCAAATGGCATTGTTTCATTTTTTTCACTAGCGAATATTCCAGTTGTACATGGAGGAGTTCTTCTTTGTCCTCCCATCTTTTGGTAGACTTTTGTTTACTTCCATATCTTGGCTATTGTAATACTGTGCAATGCAGATTTGCCTGCCTGTGTCTTTCCAATTCTCTCTTCTTAGATTATAGGTGGAGGAGTGGGCCTGCTGGATCATATGGTAGCTCAATGTTTACCTTTTTAAGGCACCTCCATTCTGTTCTCATTGGTGGTCTTTTCCAACTTACGTCCCACTTGAAGTTGAGGGTATGCATTTTTCCACAACACCTTCAGCATTTATTGTTTGTAGTTTTCTTGCTGATGGTTATTCTGACAAGTGTGAGCTGATACCTCTGTGTTTCAATTCGCATGTGCCTCATAATCCGTTGAAATTGAGCTTGAAGGCATGTCCTTTTTATTTTTCAAGCTGTGATTACCCCTTAGTTCTTCAAAGTGTTCTCTTAAAGTATGTGTCACATTTTGAAGTGTTTTGGCCATTACCTCCCTGAAGACATTTTGAGGTCAGGTTTCATTTACAGTTCTGCAGTACTTGTTCCTATGAAATGACCATTAGCACAGGCTTTAAAACTGCTTTTGCAGGAAACTGCCAGAGGGCGGCAGCCTTTCTATGTTCCCCACCCTGTTAACTAGGGAAAAGCCCTTGCTGCCTGTGGTGTTTCTCGGTTATAAATTAGAGTGGAGTGTGCCCGGACAAACCCACACAAGCTGATGTCTCCTTACTTTTGTTGGATTTTTAAATTTAATTTTTATTTTTTATTGGAGTAATTTTCCACTGTGTACGTGGACCACTTCTTCTTTGTGCATTCCTTGGTTGATGGACATTTTCATTGCTTCCAAGTGTTGGCTATGGTAAATATTGTTGGAGTGCAGGATTGCCAGCCTGTGACTTTTTGATTCTCATTTTCTCAGGTGATAGGCCCAGCAGTGGGTGTGATTGACTGACTGGTAGCACCGTTTTTCCCTTTTCAAGCACTTTCTTTGTGTTTTCATTCGTGGCACTTAGCACGTCCCCCTTAGAATCGAGGGTACACATTTCTCCTCAATCGATTCAGCATTTATTGTTTGCAGCATTTATGCTAATGGCCCTACTGGCTCCTGTGAGCTGATAGGGTTTTGTAATTTGGGTTTGCATGTCTTTGAAAATTCGTAAAACTCATCATTTTTCTCCGCGGTTTTCTTTTCTGTTAAAAAAAGGAAACAATTGGGAGTACAATATAACTCTTGATATTGTCTTCTTGGAAGGCTGCCCTCTTTTGAATTTTTTGTTCGATCTTCACCTCAGACTTTTTTTAGAGATCAGGTGTCATTTACCAAACTGCAAGTTTGGTGAATATTTAGTGACCTTTAGCAAGGGTTTTAAATCTCCTGTTGTGGGAAGTGGCCTGAAGCAGGCAGCATTTCTCCATTCCCAAATCTGGGTAGTAGGGCAGCAGAGCCTTTCTGGAAGTCGTGTTCCTAGGTTGTAAATTACATTGGAATGTGCATGGAGAAAGCCCCATAAGTTTATGTCTCATTATTTCTTCTTGGTTTTAATTTTTTTTTAATTGGGGTAAAGCTTAGAATATTGTTTGTCCGAGGTGTACACAATCTGGTTCATTTGTACATTATATTTGTCTATTCAAGTACAGATGCTCTTCCCATGTAAAATGCTACTGAGGGTTCTTCAGACCTCCCTTGCTATATGGTCGGTCTTTTTGTGATATGTATATAATATGTGTTTGTATACATATAGTAACACTAATCTTAATTTATCCATTCCCCCACCTTTCGTTTTAGATGAGCATAGTTTGTTTTCTAAATCTGTGAGTGTCTTTCTCTGCGGAAATATGTTCATTTGTGTCGGTTATTAGATAACGCCTATAAGTGATATCATAGAATACAGGTCTTTTGCTTTCCAACTTACCTCATCTTTCGTGATTATCTCCAGACTCATTTGTGGTGCCTCAAATAGCAATGGTTCATTGTCTTCCATGGCTAATATTCCATTGTGTATATGGACCACTTCTTTTTATCCATTTACCTGTTGTTGGACATTTTGATTGCTTCACTGGCTTGGCTATTGTGAATAAGGCTGCACTGCAGCTTTTGCGGCCTGTGTCTTCTCGATTCTTGTCTTCTCAGGTGAGAGGTCCAATGGTGCCCCTGCTGGATTGAATTGTACCTCCATTTTTACTTTTAAACACAGCTGCTTTCTGTTCTCACTATTGGCTGTTACCCCTTTACGTCTCACCAGCAGGTAGGGGGTACACAGTTCTCTAAAACCCCTTCAGCATTTATTGTTTGTAGACATTTTGCTGATGGTCAGTCGACTGGTGTAAGTTGAAACTTTTTGTAGATTAGATTCCATGCGCCTAACACTCCCTGAGGTTGAGCTTTTATCCATTTTCCTTTTTTTTAAAAAGAGTGTAAGTAAAACTTAACTCTTCATAATCTCTTCTTGAAACATTTGCCTGTTTTGAATTTTTTTGTCCATTCTCTACTTCAGCACAAATTTTTAGGGCAAGTGTCCTTTACAGCCCTGAGTCCTTGTGAATGTTAAGTGACCATTAGCTGTGACTTTAAAGCTGCTCTTGCAGGAAACGGCCACAAGGTGGCAGCATTTCTCCTTTACCAATTTTGGTTACTAGGGAAACAGAGGCTTAATGGAAGTGGTGTTCTAGGTTGTAAATTAGAGTGGAATGTGCCAGGAAAAAGCCCTTTAGGTTTATGTCTCATTACTTGTTGTTCATATTTGTAATTTACTTTTTATTTTTTATCCCAGCAAATTTGATTACAATAGTTTGTTTGTTCTAGGTGTGCAAGTTGTGGTTCTTTCACACATATACGTGTATCTATTCTTCCTCGCATCCTTTTCCCATGTAGGTTATGACACAATGTTGAGTAGTCTTCTCCTGGTCTTCCGTACGTCTTTCCTGGTTATATATTTCACATGGTTTGTATATCTCTGTTAACCCCAATATGGTAATGTATCCAATCCTCATCCCTTTCTATTTGGCGAACCATAAGTTTTTTAATGAATCTGTGACCGCCTTTCTCTGTGGAAATATCTTCATTGGTATCAATTTTTAAGTAACTCCTAAAAGTGATATGATCGGATATGTGTCTTTTGCTTTCTCACTTACTACAGGTGGCGTGATTACTTCTAACTCATCTACGGTGCTGCAAATGGCATTGTTTCATTTTTTTCACTAGCGAATATTCTATCTGTACATGGAGGAGTTCTTTTTGTCCTCCAATCTGTTGGTAGACTTTATGTTTACTTCCATATCTTGGCTATTGTAATACTGTGCAATGCAGATTTGCCTGCCTGTGTCTGTCCAATTCTCTCTTCTTAGATTATAGGTGGAGGAGTGGGCCTGCTGGATCATATGGTAGCTCAATGTTTACCTTTTTAAGGCACCTCCATTCTGTTCTCATTGGTGGTCCTTTCCAGCTTACGTCCCCCTTGAAGTTGAGGGTATGCATTTCTCCACAACACCTTCAGCATTTATTGTTTGTAGTTTTCTTGCTGATGGTTATTCTGACAAGTGTGAGCTGATACCTCTTTGTGATTGAATTCGCATGTGCCCAATGATCCGTTGAAATTGAGCTGGAAGGCATGTCCTTTTTATTTTTCAAGCTGTGATTACCCCTTAGTTCTTCAAAGTGTTCTCTTAAAGTATGTGTCACATTTTGAAATGTTTTGGCCATTACCTCCCTGAAGACATTTTGAGGGCAGGTTTCATTTACAGTTGTGCAGTACTTCTTCCTATGAAATGACCATTAGCACAGGCTTTAAAACTGCTTGTGCAGGTAACTGCCAGAGG